>NW_015172609.1:60938-195512 GCF_001447785.1 Gekko japonicus | reverse complement strand
CATCTGTTTTAGTCGTGTGTGTCCAGATTAGTTTAATAAGAGGCAGATCGGTTGAAAACGAAGTGCTCAAAAAGCGAAGGAAAGTAAACGCTTTTTAAAAAAAACCCCAAAACTCTGCGTCCCCGGGACTCTGATGCGAGAGGGCGGTTGATGATTTCCTCCGAAAGGACAATTTGTCCTCATTGGCATTCCTCCTACGCCAACTGCGGAAGACCTTCCATGCAGCCGGCGAGGTTGCGGGAGCGGTTGGTCCACAGACAAGGGTTCCCGAGCTCGCAGCTCCGGGCGGTCCAGAGTCCGAGCCGCAGACGGCGGCGGCGGCGGCGGCGGCTTTCCTCAGGTCCTCCTCCCGAAGGGGAGGGGAAGGAGCCTCTGGAGAAACGACGCGGGCCTGGCTGGCGGAGTCTCGCGAGAGGCTTGTCGTCGGCCATTTTACCATTGATTGGCGCTGGCGAAGGGAGGGAGCTGAGGCGCCCTTCTTGCCCTCACTGAGCGGAGGGGGAGTGGGAGAGAGAGAGAGAGACGCACGCAGGCAGAAAGAGAAAAGAGGAGTGGGGGAAGGGGCGGACGGACGGAGACGGGGAAGATAACGATGAGCCGCCTGCGCCGCCTCTCCTCCTCCGGAGGCTCCTCTGGCTGCTGCTGACGACGACTCCCCGGGTTAGAGCCTGGCCGTGGGCCCTCGGCGGCCCGCCCCTGGCCATGGTGCCCAGCGAGGAGAACCAGCTGGTCCCCAAAGAGGTGAGCGAGGAGGCCCCGGGCCTAGCGAGGAGGCTGCGGGAAGGAGGGCCTGGGGGCCGCTGGGAGGGTGGAGGGGAGAGGCCTGCCTTTGCTGGGCGCCGCGGAGGCCAGCGCGGTGGCTTGAGTGGCCGCGCCTGTCGGAGGCGCGCACGCGTGTGTGTGGGGGAAAGAGAGTCGGGGCTGGCGGGGGGGCGGCTGGGAAGAGAAAACTGTGGAAACTGCTTGACGGGACGCCGCGGGGAAGCGGGGCTGGTGTGCGTATTGGAGGGAGGGCTGTCATTGTGGGAAGCTGGTGGGGAAGGGACGTCAAAGGAAGGCGGCTTTCTCCCTGAGGGAAAACCTTCGGGGCTTTCTCGCCCCCCCACCGTGACGACGCTTAAAACTTTTCCGGAGAACGAGAAGAGAGTCGTTTTTCTTTCATCTTGCGTCGATGTCAATAAATGGGGGGGGGGGGCGGGCAAGGTTCACTTCAGGCCGTAAAGAGGCAGCCGTAAAGCGTTTATAACGAGGGAATAAAACCCAGTGAACTTAAAAGGGACTCGTTTCCGAGTCAACGTGTTTGAGGGTGCGGTTGTGGTCCCGGTCGAATGCCAGACATTCTTACACGCGACTTTAAGAGGGGCTTGGGCAGGTAAGTGGAGGGCAGGCCTATCAGTGGCGACTAGTCGTGGTGGCCAGTGTTCCCTCTAAGCTGAGTTAGTGTGAGTTAGCTCACAGTTCTTTAGCCTCCAGCTCACCCATTTTTGTCTCAGCTCAGGAAGGAGGGCTCTAGAGCAAACTGATTTATGCAGCAGCCTAAACTTTTGCTCCCAGCTTTAAAGTAGAATTTTTGCTCACGAGTCTCCACAGCTTAGAGGGAAAATTGGTGGTGACTAAAGGGAACCTCCATAGTCAGAGGCAGTACACCTCTGAATCCCAGAGCCAGGAGGCAACATCAGGGGCAGGTTATGTATGCCCTGTTGTCGGTTCTCCGTAGTAACTGGTCGGCCACTGTGTGAGACAGGATACTGGCCTAGATGACCCACTGGTCTGATCCAGCAAGGCTCTTCTTGTGTTCTTAAGTAAGTCCTGTTATGTTTACTGGGGGCTTATCATGTAAGTGTAAACAGGAATCTTGTGGCACTTCGAGGACTAACATGTTTAGTTGTTAAGGTGTCACACAAGGCTCTTACATATTTATGCTGCAACCACCAATATGACTATTCTTCTGGATTTTTAGTGTGGGTTTGGGAAACATGGGAGCATTTCAATATCAAACGATTTGTGTGGTAGGTATTGGGTGAAAAATTACGAGTGATACTGAAGGGAGTTGTTGTTTCTTAGTTAGGTGCTGTGTTTAAATAAGTAGACAATATAGTCTCTGTCTAGCTTGGTGATTTTTTCCCCAAAAGTCCTCTGTTTAAAGGAACATTTTCCACATCAGTTTCCCATCATGGAAACCTGTGTGTTGCAGAAATGTCTTGGAGGTGCTCTAGGAGTTCATGTGGTGCTGTGTTTGAGCCTACTGGGTCTCACCTGTGAACGGTGACTTCATCATGAAATATACCTAACTCTGTGTTGTATGGGAAAATAAGTAATGAGGGGCAAAATTATTTTTCAGGTGCAGATTTCTTGCTGCTGTTATGTTCTAATTGAGACTCCAGAGTTTCTAGGTAGATAGTTTGGGAACCATTGGCTTTCAAAATATGAATCCTGTTTTTTTGTACTCTTGAGGAACTTGACTGTTTTTAAATGAGGCTGCAGGAATTGCTAGAAGAAATGATTGTGTGAAGGTTTGTGAAGGCCAGGAACAGGCTGGCAGTGTTTGTAAATTTTGCAATTGTAGAATATGGAGAGGTATGTTTGTATGATATCTTAATAAAGTTTCTGAAAATCTCTTCAGAACACTTCTGATGTGCAAGGATGTGTTTTGTCATCCCTGTACATAAGAACAATAAGAGATGCCAATGTTGGATCAGGCCAAAGGCCCATCCAGTCCAACACTCTGTATCACACAGTGGCCAGAAATACCAGTGCCATCAGGAGGTCCACCAGTGGGGCCAGGACATTAGAAGCCCTCCCACTGTTGACCCCCCCCCCAAGCACCAAGCATTTGGAATAGCATTATTTGTAAGTTGCATTTTTTGTAAGTTGCATTTGACATTATTTGTAAGTTGCATTTTTAAAGACTTGTATCCTATTTTCTTAGTATTTGAATTGTATTCCAGCATTTGCTTATCATCAGTGTACAGGAATTGCAGTGATTTGATACCTTACATAGTCCTATATAAAAATGTTATATAATTTTTAAGAAATGATATTGGAGGATTAAATATATGAACACCTTGTTATAAGCATATTATTTATCATTGTAAAAGAAAATATTCCATAATGCATTTTTCCCCAGAAAACAGCTTTGGGGGGGAAACTGCCCCCCATTCCCCCCCCCCGGCCTTCCCATCTCTAGTAATGTGGGAACGTGCAGTATGTGTGAGTTCTTTATTGGCTAATGACATTCATATAAGTATGCATAGGTTTCAGTTTAGCTAGCTGGAGCGCTTTGTCAAGTTTTGTATGTTTCTAGCGAGTCATGTAGTACACTTCTAATAGCTGTTAATTGTGATTTTGAGGAAGAAATTTATTAAACTTTAGGAATCCTGCTCCCAAACCTGTTCACTAAACATTCAAAAGAATGCCCTAGTCCAAACTCTTTGAGTGCTTGAGGACACATACAGAGCTTCAGATGGAACATGTAGGTCTCCCCAGCCCTACACATGCTTCTGAAAGTAGTTGTTTCACATTTTGATGGGGGTTAATAGGAGTGGGGGATGAGAGATTCAGTTATCTTTTGGTAATAGTCAGTGTATGGGTAGTTCTGCCTATGGAGCTGGAAGGCCTTCATTGTCTGCACACAGTGACTTTCCAGATGTCTATGTGTGATACCATACAGCATCCTAATATATCTATTGGAAAGGAGTTGTGTTGTAGGCCTCATTAAATTATATTAAAACAATAAAATTAATAGGGTTGCACTGTACAAAGTGGTTCATAGACTTAACTTGGAGAAATGATTAGGAGCTGTGGTATATGCTAGTGTGCATATAGCTTGCTGTAAGTAGCATCCTGCTATATAATTTTGCTTCTTTTAATGTGTCATATGTTACTACTTATACTTCAGTTCTGTTTTTATATTTCTAGTTCCAGATTTCTACAATTTATTTTATTATTTTATTATTAAATGTATACCCCGCCCTACCCAGCCACGGCTGGCTCAGTCCTAATCCTGTTGCATTGTTATTGAATGTTCATGTTGTTGATTATATTGACTCACTCTGTGTAATCCGTCGTGAGTCCCAGTGAGAAAGGTGGACTATAAATAATGTAAATTAAAAAAAAAAACTGGTAGGAAAGGATTTTTACCATAATGATACTTACTACTCGCAGGGCTCTTTTTGTAGCAGGAACTCCTTTGCATATTAGGTGACACACCCATAATGTAGCCAATCCTCCAAGAGTTTACAGAGCTCTTCTTACAGGGGCTACTGTAAGCTCTTGGAGGATTGGCTACATTAGGGGTGTGTCGCCTAATATGCAAAGGAGTTCCTGCTACAAAAAGAGAAGGCCCTGGCTGTGATCATAATGATCAGATTTGTGGTCAGAGTTACCAAAATGCACTCAGAAGTTAAGTTTTTAAAAAAATATTCCTGAGCTATGCAGAATTTCAATTACTTCCCATTTTGGATATATAAAGTGCATCTAGGGAAAGCAGAGGAAGATGATTCTGTTATGTCTTCCAAGCTCATCATTGCATTTTGTTGAAAATACATAATGTAAATTTTAATTGTTGGCAGTGTAATTGCTGTTAACTATTTTGTTCAGTATATCCGACGAAGTGTGCATGCACATGAAAGCTTATACACCCGGAATAAAAATTTGTTGGTCTTAAAGATGCCACTGTACTCAGACTTTGTTTTATGTCATATTTATTATTTTTTATGTTCTATTTATAACTATAGTTTCTTGGACTTAAGTTCAGAGTGGAATATACTAAGTGATAAATTCTGCATTTTATCTGAATTTCTCATACTTCATGTTTAAAACTTATTCTGCCTTCTGTTTAATGCCTTTGAAAATCCCTTAAGCTTCTGAGCTCTTAAGAGGTGTATACAATATATAGTAGCATTTTTACTGAGTTAGTTATTGCTCTGTACTGATGTAAAATTGCATCCCATGTATATTTGGTGGTATGAATAATAGAAGAAAAATATCCCTTGATTTAAGAGCCAATACGACAATAAAAGGTATCTCCCTGATAGACCCACATGTTTGATTGGAATAATCAGTCTTTTCCCATCTATAAAGTGTCCCTTATATATCAGTTCTGTAATACTGTAGACAAGTTCACAACAGGAGAATATTGTCACAACAACCATATCTAGAAATCTGAACTCTAGGAAGATTTCTTGAAATATTTAACTATTTATGTAATACCCCAGTGGAGTGTACGGAATTATAGGGAATCCCCATCAAAGGTCAATAATTTCTAGATGGCTACCTTAATAGTGTTTGAAGAATATTTAACTTTCATTTTTATAAATGCAGGCCTTGATTAATTTTCTTTATCTCTTGGAGCCAGATTCCTTTTTTAGTCTTCAGGTTTTGTGTTTTAATGACTGTGTTTTCTAATAACTGCTATCAAAACCCTAATCCTAAATTCGTCACTGTTTTTCATAACACTATTAGTGTCATAACAAAAGTGTTGTAGTATATGAACATGGAGTAGCCCTCATTATCATATCCAGAACAAAAAGCTAACCTCTAACCCAGGGTTGCCAACATTACTTCTGAAAATATCTCAAGCTACTCCCCTGTCCCCCAGCACATTAACAAGGTTTGTTCTTTCCTGGAAGCAGCACATGGACTAGGAAGAGCATCAGAAATTAAATGCTGTTGTCAGCTAAGCAGCATAGGAAAAAAAAATCTCATGAAATGAAAACTTTTAGAAAGCTTTTTATGGTCTGTTCCTGGGTCTTCTAAGAGGATGCACAAGCTACCAGTAGTTCCCAATCTACCCATTGGAGACCCTGCTCTGATTCTAACTGAACTTCTTCCTGATTTCTCCTAATTTTATTATTGCTTTAAAAAGTTCAATTTAAGTGAGTATTAGAATGTTGAGAAATGAATTCATCTTTCACCACTAAGTGGTGTAAAGTTGAGAGCCAGTGTGGTGGTGTGGTTCAGACTAGGAGCTGGGAGGCCGAGATTCAAATCTCCATTCTATCATAGAAGCTTGCTGGGTGACCTTGGGTCAGTCGCATTCTGTCACATTCTGTCAGCCTATCCTACCTCACAGGGTTGTTGTAAGGATAAAATGGAGGAGACGAGAATGGTATAAGCCAATTTGGGTGATAGGTTAGATATAAATGAAGTAAATAAGTTAGCATAAGCAATGACAAGCACTTTATATGTCTGTGGCATACAGCAAAACATATTCTCCTTTGAAATAATAAATAAACTTGGTGTTAGGAGGGTTGCCAACGTTTTCACTGGTTCTTATAGCTGTCCCTTTAACATCAGTTTGATCTGCACCAAACACCAGGGGATGTTCTTTACCTCCGTGGCACAAAAATCTTCCACTGCCCATTCCCATTCATGAAGCTTTTAGTAAAGGGATGGGGCATCTTTCTCCAGGCCCATTGGCAGCCCTAGTTGTTAGTGAAGATGTTTTTGACTGGGAAATTGTAAAGAAATAATTCCTTTAGGAATCAGCAAGGAATACCGGGCTGGAGAAGAAGAGCAGAACAGGAGCTGAAGTGGAGCTGAAGTTCCAGCTGTCAGGTTTGGTGAAGTACAGGAACAGGGAGACTGCGTCCTCTCCATCAGATGTCAAGGGAGAAATAGGGGAGAGGGACACAGGAAGTGCCTAAGATCAGCTGGTGGTGTTTGTCCAGGCAGAAAACTGGAGCCTGACCTTGAAACAAAATGACTAATAAAGGTTGATGTGAGTAGCAGTCTGTACTTTGGTTATGGCTCCTGGGTAGCATGCTTGTCACAAAGCATCCTGTCAAAAAAAATGTTCTGACCAGGAATGGGGCAGCATGATGATATCTGGCCTCCAAGTATTCTGAACTTGTTAAGGCTCCTATTAGAATAGACCACCAATTGTAGTTGGGAAGCTTGTCTTCACTGATGTTCTTAAAAGTTTTCCCCCCCTACATCGCAGCTCTTTCACGCTGCATCCAACAGCTTCTTAAATGTCAGAATCCATTTCTGATGTGATGCATATGTTGTTAAAAAAAGAAAGATCTCACTGTGCACATTTTTCTTGATTAGTGCATCTGTGTTGGAATTCTATATGTTTCCACTTAGGTGGTAGTTCTGGGGTGTTATTTGATAATGGGGCTCATCATTCTGGGCTGCTTGGTGATTCTAGAAATTATGCTTGTTCTTTCTGTCTTGTTAAGTGCTGGTATCTAAATCTGATCCTAGACTTCAAAAAACTGAGGTTATTCTAAGGATTTGTAATGCCTTTGTAAAAAGCTGTACGATTATGAAGCTTTTAATGATTGTAGCTGAAAAATAGTTTATAGTTAGCAGTATGGGGTCATCCCAGCTGTACACTATACTGTCACAGGAAGTAGGAGTGATCTTTGAAGGCTCTGAGATGAGTTCCCTCTTCAATGCTGTTGCAAGCATGGGATATATCTTACCATAGGCTGGAAGAAATTCCTCAGGTTAAGTGGCATTTCCTCTTCCTGGAAGGCAGTTTCAGGCTTTGCTCACTGGAGTGATACATGCTTTATAGTCAGTTGTTCAATTTTAAAGGTTGGCTTTTCTTTTCTTTTTGTAGGCCTGACTAGAGCCATAATGAGTTCGGGAATTTTGGGTCCATGGAAAAGTGCAGATTTAGGGAGAAATTGAAATATTCCATATCAACCTTATACTTACTGCTTTAACAACCCAAAATGCATCATTTATAACTTATTATTTTTATTATTTATTAGATTTATTAATCACCCTATCCCAGTTTATGCATATAAAACTGTGCTATTTGGTCCAGTCACATACTCCCAGCCTAACCTACCTCACTGGGTTGTTGTGAGGATAAAATAAAGGAGAAGATAATGCTGTGGGCATCTTTGGGTCCCCATGGGGAAGAAAGGTGATGTGTAAATGAAGTAAGTAAATAAATATCCTCAAAACCATCCAGTGAAAGAAGTTAGGCTGACATTGTGTGACTGGCCCAAGGTAACCCAGCTGGCTTCCATGGCAGAATGAGGATTCCAACCTGGGTCACCCTGATCTTTGTCTGACCTTCTGACCACTATACCGTATTGGTTCTCATCTTGCTTCATAAGGTCTGAACTGAAGAACTTTGCTAGAAATGGAAATGTAGTATGTAAGCATTCTGTAGTAGAAACATTCTCCAGTAGAGAGACAGAACAAGTTTTCTCTCCCGCCTTTCCCAGTATCTCTCCTGGCTGTCTGTTGTACTGGACCCTCAGTAGGGCTAATAGCATATTCCACATTTTGTTTCCTTTATGATTATGCTTGTAGATCTGCTTAACAGCTGAACATTTAATGTATCCTCTGTATGGAGAGTACCTAAACTACAAGTGACTGCAGTAATATCTTCAAACCCGTCTCTGCTCAAGTTATATTTAAAACAAGGATGGGGACAAGTGTCGAAGGAGTTGAGCCTTCCCTTGCTGTTTGGCTGATCCTCCATACTTCCTCTTCCAGCTGAGTTCATCTCTAGTATTGGAGTCTGGCAGGGTGGGGAAAGACACCCCCCCCCCCCAAGATAATGTTAAGCATGAAAGCAGATGACTCTGAATTTATACTGCAAACTTTTTAGAAGAGGACAACAGTTTTTATTATACAATAATATACAATAAATAACTCCAGAAGAAAATAGTTACTTTCAGTCTTTGCATGTCTTTGTATTGTAATTGTTCACAAGCCGTATCAGATCACACTGTTTCAAATTTATAAAGAAAAGAGATTGGCTTTTTAAATCCACCCAGGAGTCAAACTACCAGGCAAAGGCTCAGATACATTGACCAACTGGCAGTGGAGCCCTGAGCAAAATTACACTCTTCTAAATCAGGTTAAATAGATGGGCTTAGAAGGGTGTAACTATCCTTAGGGATGCATTGTTAACCCTCCCCCATTCACAATATTTTCTGTAGGCTAGGAAGTAGCCTTTAATCAACAGAATGTGTTATTTCCAATCCGACAGGATGTTTAACATTAACTATTTGCCTTATCCTTCCTCATCTAAAATGTCCACAAGCTCATAACACTGGGACCACTGGTAGATGCACCGATTGGCACTGTGCACATTAAGGGCAGATGTTCACAGACCATCCTGACCCAGACAAAACAATAGAGCAGGGCAACATGAGAGCAAGGGGGTCTCCCACGGCTACAGCAAACTTGGCTGCTCCACTGGAATCACAGCTGATGCCAGCTGCCCCACTTCTGGGAGGCCAACTCCAGGTGTTGCCACAGGAGGTGGAGCCAAACCCAAAGTGACTGCCAGAAGAGGTGGAGTCAAATACCATACCTCCATCCTTGTTTTGCAAAAGAAGGGCAGAAGAAGAATAAAAAAGAAACTAAGTTTTTCAGAAAATTTCCTGACTCAGATTTCCCCAGAAAACGCATATCACTAAGAGTTGCTTGGGGACAGGGATGTGGCTTAATGGCAGAACATCTGCTTTGTGTACAGAAGGTCCCAGGCACAGTACACCGCATTGCCAGTTAAAAGTTCAGGTACTGGGTGATATGGAAGACTCTACCTGAGACCCTGGAGAATTGCTCCCAGTCAGAGGAGAAACACTGATCTTAGGTATATCAAGGCAGTGTAATGCATTCCCAGGCAACTAGGTAGGAAAGTGTTATAAAAATTCTTCTTTTTCAGTTAGGTCAAAAAGAATTAAGAGGGGTAGTCAGGATTGTAAGATGTTTTTGTGTGCTAGAAAAGAGCAAGATTCCAGTAGCACCTTAAAGACTAACAAAATTTGTGGCAGGGTATGAGCTTTTATGAGTCACTGCTCACTTCTTGTGTGTGCTAGTAGTAAGTTTTGTGTTGTAACTGAAAAGGATAAGGAGGTGGAGTCAGATCACACTCATCGCCATTGGTAATGGGAAACTAAGGTAACACAAAAGGCTGACTGGTGGATGGAAAAAAAGAGGAAGCAGCAGCAGAATCCCTCTCCCAGCACGAAGCTCAGGAGGAGAGCCGGATTCAAGGATTTTCCATGTAGAGATGTAGGTTGGTGTATGCTGTATGCCACTTGTGATCCTTAGCTGTTCTAATGAGGTGGAAATGGATAGGAAGGTAATGTTGGTTTTGTGCTGTGATTCAAAGGCTAGCTACGCTATAAGGAGTAGAGGATAAATATTCTTGATATTAAGGACAGCCATGAAATTACAAAGGAGAACTTAATTTAAGAAATCTCAAAACTAAGTTTCTGTAGATTCCATATTACAACAGTTCTGAAAAATATCCCTCCTTTTCCTATATCTGAAGTTAGGAAGAATTCCATGTGATTGCATGTGCCTTAATGACTTCAGTAATGGTTTGTATTAGGGTCATATGAAGTACAAGACCCTCAATCAAAAAGTATGGAAAGTAGGATTTTATGTGTCTTCAAATGTATATTATAGGTGTCCATTACAGCATTTAAAGGAAAATTTACTTCATATTAGATCCTGGCTTATGTCCAATGATAAAATTTAATTGCTCTTTACTTCAAGGTAGTACAATTTTTACCATTTTGTTTTTATATATCTCAGGATATGCTTTGGAGATGCAGACAAAGCATCTTTGATGAAATGAAGAAGAAATTTTCACAGGTAGATGGCTGAAGTAAATATTTAAAAATTATAGACCAACTTCAGTAATGGCATGAAACTTTAGTGCTTAACATGAGCATGAGTAAGTAAAATACTCAAAGCATGTGTTTTTGGGTTTTAATTCTTAACATAGCTCTAACAACTGAAGCTTTGAAACTTTTGAGTCTATATGTTTTTTAAAACAGTAACCTTGGTTGCTCTTACCCAGCCTCTATCCTCGAGAACCAGAAGCAAGGTTTTGGTAGTTCCTTTGCAGTTTACTGAAGGCTTTTTAATAAAATTATGTTCAGAATACCAAGTTAGTAGTCAGGGATGTGTTTGTGGTGCCTGTGCTCTGCACTTAAGAAAACATTGTGTCCCTGCTTTTCCTAATGCCAAGTTAGAGTTTTTGCAAGACTGTTAGTATACACTTATGCTTCTTTCTTGTGGCTGCATGATTTCCTACAAACAGCTATGGTTTAAAGAGCTTGGCTGCTGAATATTATATTTTCCAGAAAACAATCTAAGTTTCTTACTGGATTCTTTGCTAGAAAATGGTAGCTAATATGTTTATAAGAATATTGCTAAATACTTGAATATACATAATTATGGGTTGGAGTGATGTCTTGCAAGCATTGTGTTCTGTGATATTGGCTTCAGAGTAGTTGGCGTGTCAGTCAAATATTGTCAATTGACCACTTATTACTTGATTGCTATTATGTTGGCAGTTGTCTGTCTCTTTAAATAGGTTATCACTGTCATTGGAAAACCAAAGTTGGAGGCTGATGTTTGTTTCCCAGTTCTGCAGGAGTTTGCACATGTGTGAGCGGCCTTCTTGCTGCTCTACACAACCACATTTTAAAGTTGACTTTCATCTTCTATAACTGATGCTTGTGCATGCTTTTAAATTGTATTTTAAATACTGTAATTGTGTACTCTGCGTTTTGTATGTTATATTAAATATGCGTTCAGCTGGAGAAACTGCTAAGGTTATCTCAAGTTGCACACCACAGGTCCTATTGGACACTGCCCTTGCCCATTTTCCTGGGGTTGGTGCCACACTGGGAATGGTGCTCAGAAGAGCCACATGTGGCTCCTGAACCACTGAATGAGTATCACTGTCCTAATTCCCCGCCATCCCAATATATGGTAAATTGTTAAGAGTTCTGTCCTTTTTGAAGTATAAGCTGTATTTAAGTATATGTAGATAACGGGAAAGGGGCCGCAGTGGCTCAGAGGTTAAGACACTGTGTTGCAGACCGGAAGGTCGGTAGCTCGGCAGTTTGAGACCCTAGTGCCACGTGACAGTGAGCTCCTGTCTCTGGCCCCAGCTCCTGCCAACCTAGCAGTTCGAAAGCAAGAAATTGCAAGTAGATAAATAGGTACCACTTTGGTGGGAAGGTAACGGCGTTCCTTGGACCTCGACGTTTAGTCATGCCGGCCCCAATGAGTTTCCCCACAAAGTAATCAGTTACTATCAATTCAGACCCTGCAGTGTATTAAAAGTTATGATTTTTCACCCCAACATGCATCAGTTTCTCCTTACGTTGAACCACATTTGCTATTTAATCATTCACTTTGTCTTTTACTGGCCCAAATAATTTGGTATCATCCTCAGACTTACGCCCTTTTACTTTTTATTTAATTTTACTTTTTATTCTAAGTATTGAGTCTTTGTGCAAAAAGTAGATTAATACTGGAGTTAAATGAATGTTGAAAGCTCCAGTAGTGGATTAATATGGAATTCTACTGCTTCTCTCTGTTGTGAAAGCTATCGATTTATTCGTGCTCTCTGCTTCCTGTCATTTAATAATCTAATACATGAGGGGGCCCAATTTCTTTAACCTGTAGCTTCTAAGTTTACTCAGGAGCCATTTGCAAGGTTGCACCTTTTTAGCCTCCTAAAAGTACAGACCAGCAAACTCTTGCTTTCCCTCCAACTGAATTCAGTGCCCAGTTAGTTGCCATAGAAGCCAATCCCTTCCCCTGATGTTGCGTGTTGGCACTGATATTGAGAAGTTTACAACCTCTGAGTGTGGATGTTTCCTTTAATCACTATGGCTTTGTAGCAGTGATCAACCTTTCCTCCATGTATCTGTCTAATCCTGTTTTAAAAGCTTTGTAGCCATCAACCACATCCTCCAGCAATAAATTGCACATTTTAATCCCTCATTGAGTAAAGACATTCCCCCCCTCCTGACTCTACTTTCCCAACAATTTCGTTGTATCCCCTCAAGTTTTAGTTTTCATATTTTGTCCATTCTCTCTGCTCCATGCATCCTATATATAATCACTCTAACGTGTTGGCTGTTTCAAGCTCTCCCATTGGCTGTGCTGTGCCATTGGCCCATCAACCGCCACTCGAGTACTCGCGTGCCATTGGCTGGGGGCTGGGTCCACCGTCCACTCCTCTTCCCCACCCACTGCCAGCCTGGACACTCTTCCCTCATAGAATAAACTGCTAAAACAGCTGTCTCTCCTAACATAGACACTTCTCCTTCTTGGCTCCTGTGGGACTAACTTTTCCCTCAGTGGCTGTTGCTAGGCAACCAAGTTTGGTTCTGTCGGTAAAAAGGCAAAGGCAGGAGGCCCTTTTCAGGCCTTTGTGGAGCCTGGAGAGGGTGGGGTTTGTGGAGTGGTGGGACCTCAGAAAGGTACAATGCCATAAACTCCACACTCCAAACCAGCCATTTTCTCCTGGGGAACCATTGTTGCCATTGTTGCCAATCTCCAGGTAAGATCTGGAGATGACTCAGAATTACAACTGCTCTCCAGATGGCAGAGATTAGTTTCCCTGGAGAAAATGGTGGGCTCTGTATCCTTATATGCTGCTGAGGTGGCCCCCATATGACAGCCAGTGTGTCGTAGCAGTTATTGCTTCAGAGCAGGGTCTGCCTGACCCAGGTTCTTCCTGTGGAAGCTGATTTGGTGATTTCAAACCTCTCACAGACTTTCAACCTAACCTACCTCACAGAGTTGTTGTGCAAATCTAAAGCAGGAGAGGAGAATGGTTTGAGCTCCTTCGGTCACTACTGTGGATAAAGACAGTACTTTTTCTAGTTAGAGGCTGCAAGGAGGGGGGAAGAGATGGAAACCTGAAGTCAGAGGGGCACATAATGGTATGTTGATGGTTGACTGGGAAGGAGATAGTGTTGCCACCTCCAGGTTGGGAAATTCCTGGATATTTGAGGGGTGGACCCTGGAAAGGGTGGGGTTTAAGGAGGGGTGGTTTCTCAGACAGGTACAATGCCATAGCCCCTACCCTTCAAACCAGCCATTTCCTCCTGGGAAACCATTGTTGCCAATCTGCAGGGGAGGGCTGGAGATCACTCAGAATTACAACTGCTCTTCAGATGGCAGAGATCAGTTCCCCTGGAGAAAACAGTAAGCTCTGTCATTATACCCTGCTGAGGTCACCACAGCAAATTGATGCCGAGTGCCCAAGGCCAGGGCACCTGCCCAGAGTCTCTTTGTAGAGCTTTTATTTATTTCCACAACAGGCCTTATTCATAGTAGTTTTATAAACCTCTGTCATATTTCCTTCTACCCCCAGTCATCTCTTTGTCTAAACTGAAAAGTCCCAGATTCTTCAGCCTTTCCTCATAGGAAAGGTGCTCCAATCACTTAATCATATTGGTTATGCTCTTCTGTACTTTTTCCAAGTCTGCAATATCCTCTGTGAGATACAGTGACCATAACTGTACATAACTGTACATGCTATTTCAAATGAAGCTGTACCATATATCTATACAGGGGAGTTATAATATTGGCTGTTCTATTTTTGATCCCCAGCATTGAATTCAGTTCCTCTTTTCACTGCTGCAGCACACACACACATTTTCACTGAACTCTCCACTACAATTTCAAGGTCTCTTTCCATCTCAGTTTCAGCAAGTTGAGACCCCATTAGTGTATACTTGAAGCTGGAATTTTGGTTCCAGTTTGCACCACCTTACACTTACATACATTGAACTTCATCAGTCACATTGTTGCCCGCTCACTTTGTGGAGACCCTCCTGGAACTTTTCACAATCATCCTTGGTTTTCACCACCCTGAATAATTTTGTGTTGTCTGCAAACATGGCCATGACACTGCTTACCTCCAGTTCCATATCATTTATGAACTAATTAAATACTGCCAGACGCAATCCCCTCTTCTTACCTCCCTCCATTTTTCTTCCTTAAAAAAACAAACCGGGGGGGGGAATTATGGGTAAAAGCTCAAAATCCAGCAGAGTTAAGGAAAGATAAAAACTATACATAAAATAGATACAAAAATATAACTGGTGGCAGATACACACATACATTTCTGTAGGTTTCCAGATATCTAAAAATAATTCCATATACAATTGTCATCTGTATGCCATGCGTTCAAATATTGATAGAGTTCTAAGGTCCTTAATCCATTGATTAAGCGCACACTTTTATCTTTCCAGTGTTGTGATACAAGTCTTTTAGCTGTAGTAAGGGCATGGAGGGTCCATTTTCTTTGATCATGGGTTAGCCTCTAATGGATGGGTAGATAGTTCAAAAGTACATAAGCATCATAAAAAATCAGTGAATATTTTAATACTAAATTGATTTGAGTAATAACTTTTCCCCTGAAAAAAATGAATGGCTGGACACTTCTACAGCATATGTTTAAATGTGGTTTCTTTGAGTTACAGTGCTAACCATTAGAACAGGGTGTCAAACATAAGGCCCGGGGGCCGAAATCAGCTCGTCCAGGGCTTATATGTGACCTGTGAGCAACTAGCGCAAGGGAGGGAACAAGAGACTGTTGGGGGGGGGATTGGGCAGAGCCACTACAATTGTGGCTTCAGCAAGGCAAAACAATCTTGTCTGCAGCAATCAAGCAGTGTGGGAGCATCTTGCCCAGTGCTGCACCACTGTGTCTTCAGTCCGCCCATGTGGGTTTTCCTCCGCCCCCCCCCCCCAGCCTATGGGGCCTTGATACAAGAACTCAGAGTTTACCACCTGCTGTCCTTTATGCAGTTTCTATCTCTAGTACCTGGCATTACGTTTTATGGCTCTCATGACCCGGCCCAACAAACTGACATTTATGTCAGATCTGGTCATCATAACAAATGAGTTAGACACCTCTGAGTTAGACACCTTACGCAGTCCTTTACTAAACAGTTGCGATGGTGTCTAGTATATCCTAAACATAATTTTTTGCTGATTGAGTCACAACCTAAGATCCATGGAGAGAGCAGGTATAAACTTGAAGGCCGTATCCCATTGCTTTGGCAAAATTGGGGTATCTAGCTCATTCCATTCATTCCTGAGACTCTGAATATCATATTTATTAAGTGACCATATATTTATAGACAGATATTGTAGGTTTTGTTTTCTGCATTGATTCAATTAGAGTTCTTACTTTTCACTTCTCTCCATTGTGAAAACTGTCCATTTATGCCTATTCTTTGCTTCCTATTGTTTAATCAAATTTTTAAATCCATAAGAAGAGCTGTCCTCTGGAGTCTTTGGTGAGGTACCTTGTTAAAAGCCTTCTGAAAGTCAAGTATATAAAGTTTTCTGGGTCACCACAATCTACGTGTTTGTTCACTTTCTCAACCACTAAAAGTTAGTGAGGTAGGATTTCCCTTTGCTGAAGCTATTCTGATTTTTCATTCAGCAGGCTTTGTTCTTCTGTGTGCCAAATAGATGTGTCTTTAATTAGTTTCTACTAATTTGCCCGGGACAGACACTAGGCTAAATGGCCTGTAATTTCATTGTAACATTTGCTGCTCTCCCGTCCTCTGGTACAGTGGCTGTTTTTATTGACAAGTAACGTATACAGGTTTGTAGGTCAAAAGTCTCAAATTAGAGTTGGGTGTAGGCGATCAGGACCTGGAGATGTACTGGTTTTTAAATTTCCCCAGTAGGTCTAGAAATTAATCTCTTATCACCTCAATTTGAACCAGTTCTTCACACTCATTTCCTGAGAACAGTGGGTGTGGGTACATGACGCACACTTTCTGCGGTGAACATGAAGAACTCATTTAGCATTTCTACCATCTTCCCATTTTCCTTTTGCAATCCTTTTATTCCTTGGTCATCCCAAAGGCTCAACACCTTCTCTGGGTATGTTTAAAGAAATGTTTATTGTTTGTTGTCATGCATTTAGCAATCTGCTCCTCAAATCCTTTTCCTGCCTGATTATTGTGCTTCTTTTATTGGTTAATTTATTTGAAACATTTATTAGCCACATTTCTTCCTTATGAAGTTCAAGGGGGCTTACATAAATAAAATACAGTAGAGTACATAAAAATGTATAAAGCCAAAACTTAAAGACTGAAAGTGAGGAGGCCAGGAACACATCCCTGGGGAGGTTGTTCCATAGTAATGGGGCTGCCACTGAAAAGGCTCTCTCTCATGTACTCACCAAATAAGCTTCTTAGATTCATGGTACAAACAGGAGGGCCCTTCCCTGTGATCTTAATTCCCAGGCAGGAACATATGGTAGAAGACTGTCCTTCAGAAACCCCTGTTTCAAGCCATGTTGGATTTTAAAGATCAAAATCAGTACCGTGCATTGGGCTCAAGAGCAGATCACTAGCCTTTGTAATTGATCTGGTATCAGGGTCACATGCTTCTGATAGTTGTTCCCAACCAACCATGCAGCCACAGCATTCTGCACTAGCTGCAGCTTTTGAACACTCTTCAAGGGTAGTCCCAAGCAGAGTGAATTACAGTACTCCAGTCTAGGTTTAACTGTGGCTAGATCTGTCTGACTCAGGAATGGATGCAGCTGATGCACCAGCCGAACTAGGTAAAAGCACTCTGGGCTACTGGAGTCTTTTGCCAGACTCTGTGCTCCCTTCTGTCCACCTCCCACTTCTTAAAATAAGTCATTTTGCTTTTTATGGCCTTTTTATGGGTTGATAACGATGAAGACATATTTTTAGATTGGCAGTACCTTACTTAACTTGAGAAATGCATTCAACCTATGCTGTAATTAATGTGGTTTTAAATAGCTTCTAAGCATCCTCTGAGGATTTAAGATTTTTATGTTTCCCTTTTAGCTTCTTTCTAAATAGTTTCCTCATTTTTGTTAATTTCCCTCTTTTGAAAACAAAAGTTACAGTTCGGGACCTTAAAGGTATCTTTCCATTGACAAGAATGCTGAAATTAATAGCATTATGGTCACTGCTCTCAACTGGTGCAACAGCATCTTCATCTTGCATCAGGTCTCGAGCTCTGCTCTGAACCAAGTCCACGATCACTAGTCTTCTGGTTGGTTTGACCAACTGCCCCAGTGTACAGTCATTTATGATGTCTAAGAATCTCATTTCTGCAGCAGGACTCAAGCATATGTTTATCCAATCAGTGTGAAGGAGCTGAAGTCACACAGTGTCGCAACATTATCTGCTTTAGTCACCTCCCTTATTTCTTTCTCCATCTTGAGATCAGCCTCAAGGGTTTGATCAGGTAGGCAATAGTACACCTCGATTTTTAAGTAACCCTTAAGACCCAGTATTCCCACCCATATCACTTCTGTTGGGGAGTTAATTCCCCTAACATTTCTAACTTACTAGATTCTATGCCCTCTTTGAAATACAAATACAAACATTCAGCCTCCTCCGATACTTCATTGTGCTCCGGGGATGAGAATCCAGACCCCCCAGTGGAACCCTCTGAAAATGCAGCAAGTTGTGTAGGATCTCCCGATATCACCCTCTGAGTACCTTAAGTCTTACGGGGATTTTGTTAAGTGAATGGCTAACACACTGGCCCTGTCGACTGTACAGCCTCCACCTGCAGTTACAGACTCGGTGTTTGATATTGTCCAGATGGACACTTTGACAACCATCGCCCTGGCCATGACTTCGGTCCTGCTAAAAGCGGCCAAAGCATCCGGCTTCCATTCCCATCTCTAGCCGGAGGATGGATCACATGTATAAGGTGCAGGAAACGGGCGCTGAGTTTTTGTTCATTCACCCTAAATCAAATTCGGTGGTTGTCACCTCCTCTTCAAAGGGCAGACGTAGTCATTCCTCACCCCCTGACAAGGAAGGAAAAAAATTAGAATCTTTCGGCAGGAAGTTTTATTCCGTGGGAGCATTGGGCATCAAGACTTCCAACTATACTGCCTGTATGGGGAGATATCAACATGCTTTTTTGGAGCAATTGTCTGAATTCATTGCAGCCCTCCCTGAGGACCTTATTCGCCAAGCTAGGCAAATCCAAAAGGAAGGCATGCTCTTAGCCAAGCATCAGCTAAATGCCGCTAAACACAACTTGGATGTGGCGGCCAAGACTCTCACCTCAGCAGTCACCCTTAAGCGTCATGCTTGGTTGTGCTCCACAGCTTTACAGCAGGATACCAAGTCCTTTGTTGAGGTCATTGCCACCCACCTTTGTATCCGCGGTGTACGAATCCGTACATCAACGATTGGTTGTTGGTAGCAGATTCAAAAGCCACCTTGCTAAACCACATAGATCTGACTCTGGGCGTCCTAGAGGCGATAGGGCTGAGAGTGACCTCAAAACGTCTATGCTCATCCCTTCGTTGTGGGTCCAGTTTATCGGGGTGATCTTGGATTCGAGGGTCTGCAGGGCATTCCCCCCCCCAAAAGAGCGGACAACATTATCGCTCTCATAAGCCTCCTACATCAGCAGGGGGATGTCTTGGTGAGACAAATCCAACGACTCCTTAGGCTGATGGCTGCCACTATAGCAGTACTCATTTTTGCCTGGCTACATATGAGACCACTCCAATTGTAGTTCCTCAAGAGGTTCCACCCACAACTTCAGCCTCAATCCCAGAGGTTCATCCTCCCTGCTCAGGTATTGAACTCGTTGGACTGGTGGGAGTATCCCCGCAACCTTTACGTGGGAATTCCATTTCACCCACCTCCCCCCCCCTCGTGACACTTATCACAGATGTGTCGCTTTGGGGATGGGGAGCGTACCTCAGAGGGATCTGTGTGGGCTCCAGGTGGGAGGCTCATGTGGCCCACAAGCATATCAACTTTTTGGAGCTGTTAGCCATTCAGTATGCTCTCAGGTCTTCCCGCCACCTAGTGGCCCATCACACAGTAGCAGTCTTGTGTTACCTCAGTCGTCAAGGAGGGACTGTGTTAAGGGGACTATGTCGACTGGCCCTGGAAATTTGGGACGAATGCCAATTGTGGGATGTCTTCCTATTAGCAGCCCACCTGCACAGGTCCCTAAATGTGTAGGCAGACTTCCTGAGTAGAGAGGGGAGCATCATTGCACGAATGGGAGCTCAATTGGACATACCTCCAGCCAATGTTTGACACATGGGGCCAGCTGGAAGTGGACACATTTGCAACCCGTCAGAATGCGAAATGTCGCTTGTTTTGCTCCAGGGCAGGAAAGGGACCCTCAATCTCTGGGAGACTTCTCTACCCATGGTCCCACAGGGACGTGTTTCTTTTCCCGTTGCTCCCTCTACTCACCAAGGTGATCAACAAGATAATGAAGGAACAGCCGCGGTGCATCCTTGTGACCCCATAGTGGCCCCACCAGCATTGGTTTCCCACTCTGTCACATGTCCAAGGGCTCCTTCATCCACTTTCCAGCGGAGCCAGATCTCCTTGCGCAGAAGGGTCAGGTGCTGCATCACGATGTGCCACATCTCAAGCTCACAGCGTGGAGGATCCTGTAGCACGGATTAAGAACAGGATAGACCACTTTTTATTGAACTGTAGTAAGCTTTCTACGTGTGCTTCCTATGATGGGAAATGGAAGAAATTCTTATCTTACCTCAGTTGGTTGGGGCTGCCTCCACCTCCTTCGGACTTGGTTGGGTTTTTTGGTTTCCTGTTGTCCCATTTGGATTTGGGCCTTAGTTGTGCCTCGTTGCGTGTTAATTTAGCCGCCATCTCCGCTAATCACCCCGCGGTGGATGGATACTCTGTTTTTTCTCACCCGAAGACCAAACAGTTCCTTAAGGGCCTTAATGGTCCCCCCCCATCCTAGGGCCCTACACTTGCCTGGGACTTACCTTTTGGTGCTGTCCAAACTGATGGGCAAGTCTTTTGAGCCCATGGCTACGTGTAGTTTGCAACTCCTCTCATGGAAGACGGCCTTCCTGGTGGCCATTACGTCGGCTCAGAGGGTGAGTGAACTGTCTGCACTTCGTTGTGACTTGCCTTACCTGAGTTTTCACCACGATGGTGTTACCTTGGCCCCGTATGTCTCTTTCCTGCCCAAAATTGTTTCCGAATTCCATCTGCGGGTGGACATCGTTCTTCCAGTGTTCTTCCCGTCGCCGCAGAACGATGATGAACATAGTCTTCATGCGTTGGATGTAAAAAGGTCTTTGCTTTTTTACTTGGACAGGACATGGCCTTTTCAAAAGTCCCCAGCTCTTTTTGTCTCCCGTGCCTTACCTGGGCATGGCAAGAAGCTGTCATCTCAACCCCTGTACAAGTGGATTGTGGAGACAATCAAGCTGTGCTATCTGCTGGCCAAAAAGCCACTCCTGGGACCGCTTCAGGCGCATTCCACCCGGGTTGTAGCAATG
Source organism: Gekko japonicus (assembly GCF_001447785.1). NCBI lineage: Eukaryota > Metazoa > Chordata > Lepidosauria > Squamata > Gekkonidae > Gekko > Gekko japonicus. The sequence goes on along the minus strand of NW_015172609.1, from coordinate 174,454 downwards.
TCCACTGCCTTCCTGAGAGGGGTGTCGCTCTGATATTTGCAATGCAGCCACCTGGGCCACTCCTCACACATTTGTGAAGCATTACACCCTGGATGTGTGTATTCATCAGCATTCGGAGGTGGGACGAGCTGTTGTTGCATGTGGCGCTTGTCTAAGACCAGCTCCCTCCTCCAGATAGGTGTCTATTGCTTGTTAACCTTCCAGAGGTGTGATGCACAGAGACCATGAAGAAGATCCCAACACCGTACCAGTATTGGGGTCCACAATTTTTCAGAAATACAGAATTTTTGGGGGGTCCAGTAGCCCCAAATGGAAAAATACCAGTTTTTAAAAATTACACACCCATAGTTAATATGTAGTCTTATCTGTAATGTCTTGCTGAGCTTCAGAAGTACTCCAGCATCCAATGAAACTGTAGGCCTGTACTCTGCCTTCCTTCCTCATTCTGAGGAAGGTCGGAGTTGCTCATCCCTGTTGCACTATTTGGAAGCAGTATGACATTTTGCTGTTTTCTTACCTTCCCCCCCCCTCCCCCGTCCTACTTCAATGATAGAGGTTGGAGAAATACTGGATGTTTCTCTGGAACCAAAAAGCTTTTCAGTGGCTTAAGAGGTGTTCGAGAGGCAATGAGGCAGCTTGCAATTTCTGAGCCTTTGCATGTTCCTGAGATGGATCTTGTATTTTACACTGAAGACATTATGGTTTGGAGTGTAACTTTGCTGATTAGGATGTCCTGGCAAGCCTTGTCTAATAATACATAGTAAACAGCCAAATTTCTGATGAGTGGGCTAGAAGGCATAATGTGACCTTGTTTTATTAAGAAGCATGTGATTTTTATAACTGTTATTATATGAATTTTAACTATGCATAGAAACTCTTTTTAACCTTCTAGCAAAACAATTTTAAAGTTTATTATAGATGGGATGAATCCTCTTCTGGCCACTCACCCTTCTTTATCCAAATAGTACACAACAACGTTTGGCTAATCATGGTGTTAATCAAAGGGTTTGATGGAACTGCAGCTCTTACAGTTATGTAGTTTCATTGGTCTGGCTCTAACAATAAGGTAAAAAGTCCAGATTTGGCATCTGTCTTTGTAAAGAGATGTTATTTGTATCTAGTGGTATAGTGGTTAAGAGTGCAGACTGTAATCTGGGAAACCCGGTTTTGATTCCCCACTCCTCTCCATGCAGCTGCTGGTGTGACCTTGGTCAGTTACAAGTTCTTTAAAAGCTGTTCTCTCAAAAGCAGTTCTTGAAAGAGCTCTCTCAGCCCCACCTACCTCACAGGGTGTCTGTTGTGGGGAGGGGGAGGGAAAAGAGACTGTAAACTGCTCTGAGACTCCTTTGGGTAGTGAAGGGAAGGGTATAAATCCAATCTCCTCTCTACTTCTCTATATGTTGCTTTTATGACTTGAGAAAAATATTTCTCTCACTGAACATAAAAAACAAAATCTAGAAGAGAAAGTATTAAAATTACTTTTCTTTTTCATTGCAGATTGAAAGTGCTGCTGATGAACCTAGAGTTCTTTGTATAATACAAGATACTACTAATTCTAAGACGGTGAATGAACGCATCACTTTGAACTTGCCAGCTTCCACTCCAGTAAAAAGATTATTTGAGGACGTAGCTTCCAAAGTGGGCTATGTTAATGGAACATTTGATTTAATTTGGGGAAATGGAGTCAATGTTGCTCACACGGTAAAAACAATTATTTTACTTGCAGGTCTTTTTCTCTACCCTTTAAAGTATTTATAGTTTGGGAATGTATTAAATCTGTTTTTCTTGCCACACAGAAACCCCAAAAGACCAATGGGGGGGGGGGGGGCCATTTTTTGCCAATTTCTGCATGCATGTGCAGCCTGCAAGGTTGGTGGTGTTGCTTTGCACACCACCTTCCTTGCTTGGGAGCAGGGAGAGAGAGTCAACTCTACCCAACTCTATCCTGGTCTGGCCTGCTACATCCCTGGACTTCTGGTTGCACCATCAATTTACACAGGGCAGGGCCTGTATAAATGTTGTTCCTGTTGGTCTTTTGGGGATTTTGTGTGGCACTGTGGCATGCAAGCACTGCCACAGTGCCACTTGTTCTGGAGTGTGCCACTTGTTCTCATGACAAACAAGCACCTCCCAATACAGTTCACTTTCTCTGAGATTCTCTGGGAGAGTCTGACTGCTGGGTGCTGCCTGCTTGCCTGCCTTAAGTGCTGCTGGCTGGGTTTCCCCATTGGAAACAATGGAGGTAATGGGGATAACCTGTTTGGGTGCCCATAGAATTTAGCCCACTGGTCCAATTGCTTTGGTACATGGGGGTTTATGTGGGGAGAGGCTCCTGAAGCTACCCTGAAAATTTGGAGCCTCTCCCTCAAACCCCCTTCCCCCCCAGAGCCACTAACAGCATTGTGGGAAAAAAGTAACTTTCTTTCCCACCATAGAGAACAATGGAGGGGATGGGGGCAACTTGTTTGGGGGCCCGTAGAATTGGACCCCCTGGTCCAATGTTTTTGAAACATGGTGGGTATTTTGGGGAGCGGCTCCAGCAGCTACCCCGCGAGTTTGGAGCCTCTCCCTCAAACTGACTCCGCTCCAGCCCCCAGAATATATCCTGTGTTTTTCCCATTGACTTCAATGGCCCATAGGATATAATGGGGCTGAAATTGACATTCGGCTTGGGGAAAGACTCCCAAATCTGCTAGTACTGATGAAACTGACATGCGGGAGTCTTACTGCCAGCCAAAATTGATTCTGCCCGATTCGGACGAATCCGAATCAGCCGAGTTTGGGGGGGGGGGTTGCACACCCCTAGTATCGGCCCTGTTGGAGGCTAGAAGGTTCATTAACTTACTTTCCTCAGATTTGCTCTCCAGGGATCGCAGTATAGGGACGAGGTGATAAGCACGTAAATCCTGGTAAAATCTACAGGTCAGAAGTACATGGTCCGTTCCTTCAATCTCTTTTAGCCCACAGGGACATAACCTATCCGGGAATTGTATTTTTTTTAAATCTCCCATATAACACAGCTGAGGGGAGCGCGTTAAAATGGGCCAGCGCGAATACCCTTCTAATATAGAGATCGATCAGACAGGAAAAATACACTGGAAGCGGCCCATTAAGAGAAATCCCCCAATGAATGGGAGAGCAATGTCCAGTAGCAAGACTTCTAAGCTCTTGTATTTCTATATCGATCAATCTCTGTTTAATCATGCCAAAAGCATACTTCTCCGGAAGAAGGATCAAATCATCCATGCTGAGCCCCATCAGTGTAATTTTCCCTTCAACACGTGTCAACCAATCTGATAGCTGAGATTCATATAGTATATAAGCGATGAGACTATTAGGCTCACTTCTGTAGAGGAGGCGCAGCCAAAATTTAAAAGTTGCGAGCCACGCTTTAGTGACTAAGCGTCTCTGGTTTGTCTCAAGGCATATTGCTGCATAAGGTATGCAAGTTGGGAGCCCTCGAATTTTCCTAAGAAATTTGGATTGGACTCTTTCCTTTGAATGTAAAATCAAGTATAAGTAAAGGGTAGATTCACCATGCCTCCAGAAAAAAAACAAATAGTGAAGTGCCCCCTCATGACAGCCATTTTATGATGAGGCCTATTACCTTTTCTCAAAATCTTGGAAATGTCTGCAGACTGAACAAGTTTTGAGAATCCCTGCTTTAATAGCCTAGGCTATTCTTTAGCAGTTAAATGTTCAATTTGTTTCTTAGTTCCATTGTTGGGATCTGACACACAGCTCTCAGGGGATTAAAAAAATGCTTCAGTTGAGGGCATATTTATAGTTCTCAAAGAGCCTCAAGCAAACCAAGTCATGGAATAAACTTTTCCTGTCCTCAACCGTATCCAGTGGTCCTTGTATCACCTGAAAACTGAACAGTATGGGATGGGGGAGGGGTATGCACCTTGACAGGAAAGTTTGTAGAAATTAGGGATCTCCTTTATACAAGCAGAAGTTTTTTCCACCCATGCAAGGATTTCTCTGGACTGAATTTCATCTGAATTTCTTGGTGTTGGATGTCATTTTTTTCTTGTGTTGAGCATTAAATACAAACCCTAGAATATTCAGAAGGTAAAAAGTCTTCTTTTTGATAGTATGTATTTTCTAGTCAACAGGAAGAATGAAGAGGAAACTTTACTTTTTAAAGATGTTTTATGCCACTTTCCCCTAAGTATAGATTTGTTTATACAAAAATGAAATTTGTTTTGTTGCAGACGTTATTGAATCAGTCTAGTGATAAATCTGTTGTTGATTCTGGTTTTGAGCCAGGAAAAAAGAATTTTCTACATCTGACAGATAAAGATGGAGAACAACCTCAAATAGTATTGGTAAGAATTTTAGAAAGTTATCAAGACTATTGTTTCTCTTTTCCTTTTGTTCTGTTACTTGTTCCCTAATTACGTTGCAGTGCTGGTGTATAGCAAACATATGCTTCTTAAGAAGGGAGGTAAAAGGGATCATAGGTACCAATACCTGTGTATGTATGTAGATACAAATATTAAAAGCTGGGGGACACAGTTTGGAAACCCCAAGATCTTAGCAGCTTGCAGTGGCTAACATCCCCCTTCTTCTTTCCATTTTAACTGATGTCTGTTCCTAATATAATGTGGTCTTGGTGCTTATTTAGTTTTTTAATCAGGTTGTTTTGCCTCTCCTCTTCATTTGATTTATGAAGACATATTTTATGCATGTGTATAGAGTCTTCCAAGTATGTAGGAAGCCTGTTGTTTTCCATTTTCTGCTCCAGGCCAGCCAGCCATTTTACTCTTCCATAGCTATATGATGGATGAGTTGCACAAGGACAGAGGGAGTGTGACTATTGATCCTCCTGGACCCCTCAGTGGCTTTCAATACTGTCAGTCATGCTGTCTTTCTGAACTGTCTGCCTGGCTGGAATTGGGAGGCACTGTTTAGTTTGTATGATCAATATTATCAGTTTTGGATTGTACAGATTACTTGTTAAGAAGCAGAGTTAAGTAGCTAGGCGGGTCGTTCCCTTTCTTGCCCTATAATTGGTCACATCTCACTGAATGGTATTTGTCTAAAGCCTTCTAAAGTGTATAGTTTTATGAATTTGGATTTTGCCTGTCTTGAATGTACAGTGTTAATGTCTGGATTTCTTCTTTAAGACAGCTAGATTGAAGGATATGTATTGCCTCCATCCTTAACACTGCACTAACAATGTAACCATTTTTTTAGGAGGAATCCAGTGGAGAACATGATTGTAATCAAGACCGATTTATAGGTCCGTTACCACGGGAAGGCTCTGTTGGTTGTTCCAATGATTATGTCAGTCAGAACTATTCCTATTCATCAATTCTGAATAAATCAGAAACAGGTACGATGGCTTGTTTGTTATTTTTCACTGTATAAAAGCTGTAGCAAACAGAAATGTTTTAACTTGATCCTCGTTAGAAAGTATGTATTAGTAGGAGAGAGCGCGTCTAGACCAGGCCCGTAGCCAGGATTTTGTCAGTCAGGGAGCCTTTAAATAAGTCAGGGGGCACTGATGTCACAAAATAAAAATAAAATTTTAAAAACTCACTTTTGCAGCGTTCACACTCTACTTGCCTACATGGGGAAGCAAGCCACGCTTGGGGAAGGGGCAGCGGTGGGGAGTCCTCCAGGTGGCCCAGAGAGCCAGGGGGGCCTGGATAGAAGTCAGGGGGCCTTGGCAGGAATTCAGGGGGCCAGGCCCCAAAATGCCCCACTGTAGCTATGGGCCTGATCTAGACCAACTGCTGTGACTATGTGTTTGCAGGCAAAATGGCACTGATACTATTAAGCTTTGGTGCCTTGAGATTCAGTTACTCTCCAAAGGGTGGGGTAGGTAGATTAGAAAACTCTTGTTAAGGCTGTTCAGTAACTTCATAACTCCTCTTTTGAACAGAAGTTAATCGTTGTTGTCCTGTGCTGTCCCACATGGGACTGAGCTGGCCAGCTCCCAGAAGATTTTCTACCTAGCCTAGTAAGAGAGCAGGAGGAGCCCCCCTCAACTGGAGGGGCTGGAGCCATTTTCCCACTCAATGGTCGCATGCTCCAGGTTGGGGCTCCGCACTCTCCCTCAGTTCTCTCTCCCAGGTGAGCTTGCTGGCCGCTTGGAATTCACTGGCGCATGGCGGGGCTAATCAGAGAGACTTATGACTTCCTTAACCGTGCGCTGAGAAGCAGACAGTAATATTCATATTTAAACAAAAAAGCAATTTTTTATTACTAAAACAGAAAATTAAAGAATACATTCAGAAATATGCAACAGAGGAAGCGCTCAAAGAGCAGGAAGAAGGTACCGGGGACAGCTCTTCGGAGAGCTCCATGTCTGACTTTTCAGAAGACGAGGCCCAAGATATGGCATGGCGGGGCTAGCCACTTAAAGGGACGTTCTTACTTTGTAGATGTTAAAACAAGATGGGGGATGTCAGTGAGGACAGCAGTCTTGCATTCTAGTTTCCAGTGAATTGCTCACCCCTCCACCTGTTAAGTCAGCTTGCTAGTCTCTCATGTGGGACTGCACAGGACAAAGATGATGAAAACCGTGTTGCACTTACCTGTAACTGTTGTTCATCTAGTTGTCACTGTGCAGGCACACATCCCTCCCTCCTACCCCTCTGTGAGCTGTTCCTCTATTGTAAAAAAAAAATTATCTCTGGCTTATAGCAGCAGCTCAGGAGAACTGAGGGAGGGTGCGGAGCCCCTTCCTGGAGCACATGACTGTTGGGCGTGAAAACAGCTCCAGATGGGAGAGGCTCCTCCTCCTCTGTTACTAGGATAGGTAGAAAATCTTCCGATGGCTGGCCTGCACAGTCCCATGTGTGCCTACACAGCGACAACTCAGTGGACAACAGTTACAGGTAAGTGCAACACTGTTTTCTACATCCTTAAGTTTATTTACATCTGTGATACAGTATGTTGTCTGTGATAATCCTTCTCAGATCTATGCCAGTTACTACAGAATTTGAAAAACAGCATATAATAGCATATTGTAATTTTGAACTTGTGTTTCCTCTTTACCTCTTGAGTGCTTGTTATATAGACGTATGACTGTCAGTTTATTATTCTTATCATTTTTAACTCTTCGTGTGCCCACTAGGGTCAGTACAAATAGTAAAAAACATGGTTTCACCAACTTGGCCTCTGGTAAAACATAGGTGATAGATATTCAAGCGTGAAGAGTTTATTATTCAACTTATTATTCCAATAATGTATGCTTGAAAGTCCTGTATGACAACTTGTAACTGTAATGTCCGCTGTCCAGGACAAATCTCAGTCACAATCTCAGGCAGGGTTTAATCCAAAATACAATGTTTATTCAATCCAGCTATCACCAGATAACACAACGTGTTTTCTCCAAGCAAAATAGAGGACTGATAAAACCCACTCTGCTAATGGCCTGCAGGTGGACATAACAACTCCAAGCGATCTTAAAGACACATTACACCACATCTCCCTCTTTCAAAGAAAAAGATAACTTTAAAATCTCTTTGGTTTACACATAGTACATAACGGAAAACATATACAGAGAATATATATATAAAACATTTCATTAGACCATTAAAAGTGTAATTAAGACCACTTATATTATTGAGCTATATATCTTTCTGGCGAAAATACAACCCTACCTCTAGATGTTACATATCTAGGATGCCTTCCTTCCTCCTGGGTCCGTTCAGATATATTTTCATGATGTTGTACATCTGGAGTCTCTTCCTCCTCATTATCCTTTTCATTACTCTGTTGTTCTTCTGATTGTATCTGATCCTTCACATCCTCCCCTGTGTTAACTTTCTGTTTTATATTTTCCTGCTCCTCCTCCCCTAAATCCCTCCGTTGATACCTAAGTTTACGTCTATTCCGCCTATATATAGTCCCATCTGGAGTTATGACTTGATATGTCCGAGGCTGTGCACACCTCTCTAGCACCTTTGCTGGAAACCATCGTTCTTTAGCTTCCACCCACACCAAATCTCCTGGCTGTAGTGGCTTAAGCGATTTTGCTGTCCTATCATAAAATTGCTTTTGTTTCCTTTGAGCTTCCTGTAGGTTCTCTCTAACTCCAATAGGGATCTTAGGATACAACAAATCTTTTGTCACTGGGAGTTTGCTTTTCAACATCCTACCCATCAACATTTGTGCTGGGGAGTGCACCATTCCAGTTACTGGTGTATTCCTATACTCCAGAAGTGCCAAATAGACATCCCTTTGTGATTCTTCAGCCTTCTTAATTAGCTGTTTTATAGAGCCAATAGCTCTTTCTGCCATCCCATTTGACTGGGGGTATCCTGGGCTACTGAGACACTGTTCAAAGCCCCACTCACCAGCAAAGTGCTGGAATTCTCTACTGGCAAATGGGACATTGTCACTCACCACTATTTTAGGGATACCATGGCGAGAAAAAATGGCCTTCAGTCTATCAATCACAGTCCCTGCCGTCTTATCTGGTATAGTTATTACTTCTGGGTACTTTGAAAAATAATCAACCACTAGGAGAAATGAACGTGACCCATACTCAAAAATATCCACTCCTACCTTTTCCCATGGCAACTCGGGAACCTCATGTGGTATAAGTGGTTCTTTCTGATTTCTTGATGTAAACTGAGCACATGCAGAACAACTTCCTACAAACATTTCAATGTCATTAGACATACCTGGCCAGTACATTATTTCCCTTGCCCTAGCTTTAGTCCTCTGAATACCTTGATGCGAGTCATGAAGCTGGCCTAACATCTCTCGTCTTTTTACCAAAGGAATGACCACTCTTTGACCCACATAGAGAATTCCATCTTCACATCGCAAAAGATTCTTAACTGACCAAAATGGCTTAGCCTCACTAGGAACATCTTTAAAATACTGTGGCCATGTTGACTTTACCAGGGCTATTACTGTCTGGAGCTGGCCATCTTGATTCGTAGCTTCCTGTAATGTAGCCACTCCTTTAGGGTGCATGGCTAGTGTGTCAACTTGATATACTACTCTCTCCCCTTCTACAGAGCCCTCATCACTTACAGGGGGATCTACTGTAGCCCTTGATAGTGTGTCAGCTAAATACATCTGCTTCCCTGGGGTGTATATCACATTGAGTTCATATCTTTGCAATTGCAACAACATACGCTGTAACCGGGCAGGTGCATTGCCAATTGGTTTTTTAAAGATTACCTCCAACGGTTTATGATCCGTTTGGACCGTAACTGTTTTACCAAACACATATTGATGGAATTTTCTCATGGCATATAACACAGCAAGTAACTCCTTTTCTATTTGGGCATAATTCTGTTCAGCAACACTTAATGACCTTGAGGCATATGACACTGGCTTGTTTTCTTGGAATAGACAAGCTCCAAGGCCATTTTTTGAAGAGTCAGCCTGCACCACCACAGGTTTTGTTACATCAAAGTATTGAAGCACAGGTGCCTGACACAACTGGTGTTTAATAACCTCAAAAGCCTTTTGATGCTCTGGCATCCACTGAAATAACACTTTACTCTTTAACAAATTCCTTAGAGGTGCTGTAAGTTCTGCTTCCTGTGGAATATACCTTGACAAGTATTGTACAGACCCCAGGAACCTGAGAACACCCTGTCTATCCTGTGGTGCCGGCATTTCTTGAATAGCCTTGACTTTCTCTTCATCTGGGCAAACCCCTTGTGCTGTCACAATATGCCCCATATATTTTACAGAACTTACTCTAAATTGAATCTTCTCCTTATTAAACTTGATGTTTTTAGACCTTGCTGTCTCCATCACCTGTTGTAAAATTTGATCATGTTCTTTAACCGTTTTTGCTGCTATGATCATATCATCAGCTATCATGTGCACCCCTTTTATGTGGCCGAAAACCTCTTCATTTTTTTGCTGAAATACCTCGCTAGAGGATTTCAGACCAAAGGGTAAACGATGAAAACAATACCTTCCCCAAGGTGTATTAAATGTGCACAATTTTGCTGATGCTTGATCTAGCTTTACTTGCCAGTACCCATCTTTTTCATCCAGACACAATGCTTCTGTTCATGCATCCTAAGATTGCATTAGCTTTCTTCGCAGTCACATCGCACCGCAGGCTCATGTTCTTCTTATCTTACTGGTCTTTTGACTCAAAGTTCTCCCCCCCCCTTTTTGGCGAGGGGTATTTTGTGTGTGTGCACACCAGGAAGTCATGTTTGACTTCTGGCAACCCCTAGTGGGGCTTGGACATTTCAATGAGGTGGCTTACTATTGCCTTGCCTCTGCATCCCAGCCCTGGTATGCCAAGGAGGTCTCCCATCCAAATACTTGCCAAGGTCTGCCCTGCTTAGCTTCCGAGATCTGACGGGATTGGGCTTGCCCACCTTCCAGCATAATTGTTCCAAGTGGCTTTATTCTTGCTCCTCCATAAGCCACAAGAACTATGTCACTTTTAGTTAATGTCTTCTGGCCAGGGAGTTCTTCAAACATCTTCAGTGGCAACACATTTACCTCAGCTCCTGTATCCAGTTTAAATTCCACTGCATGTCCTCTTAGAGTTATAGTCACATACCATCCTGGCCTCTGAGCCACAGCAGTCTCATTCTGAGTTAGTTCTCCAATAAACAACCCATGTATATCTATGTCATGGACTTGATGCTTCTGATAGTTGCTGCTATTGCTTGATAGTTTCCCTTTACACAGGGTTGCATAATGATTTTTTTTGCCACACTTAAAACATGTCTTTCCAAACGCTGGACAATTGCGAGGTTTATGAGCCCTGCCACAATGAGCACATCTCTTATCCCTCACGTAGTCCTCTACTGCTCCTGAATGCGACTCCTCATGTGCAAAAACAGAAGCCGCAGCTCCAAAAACATCCTTATCAGCCCTCAAGACTCCACCGGGCTGATTTGATAATGTAGTCATAGCTTGCAGCTGTGCAGTTGTTGCTGCAGCTAACTGACAAATCTCCACTGCTTTTTCTACAGTGAGTTTTGATTCTCTCAAGAGTCTTTCCTGCAATTCAGGAGTCGCACTAAACACAATCTTGTCTCTGATCATATCATTTGACACAGAACCAAAGTCACAATCTAGGGCTTTGAGCCGTAGCTCAGTAACAAATTGTTCTATCATTTCGCCTTTTATCCATTCATGTTTCCAAAACAAATACCGCTCAAAAATAACATTCTTCCTGGGAGTACAATATTTCTCAAATTGCTTTAACACCGTTTCAAGGTCTTTTGAGTCTTCATTAAGAAAAACAAATGTTTTATAAATAGACACGGCATCCTCACCCACAGTGCTTAGAAGAATCCCAATCTTCCGTTCATGGGAGAATTCATCAGCTCCAATAGCAGCCAAAAAATAACGAAACCTTTGCTCCCAATTCTTCCATCTTTCAGCCAAATTGCCTTTAAACACAAATGGAGGCGGTGGTCTTACAAAGTCCATAATTCTGACACCATGTAATGTCCGCTGTCCAGGACAAATCTCAGTCACAATCTCAGGCAGGGTTTAATCCAAAATACAATGTTTATTCAATCCAGCTATCACCAGATAACACAACGTGTTTTCTCCAAGCAAAATAGAGGACTGATAAAACCCACTCTGCTAATGGCCTGCAGGTGGACATAACAACTCCAAGCGATCTTAAAGACACATTACACCACAGTAACAATGGGAGTGAATTAATATTTTAGACAACCATTTCTACTTTGATGGAAATAATGTTCTGTTGATGTATCCTGTTTTACAACTCTTAGGGTGCTGGAAGTACAAAAGAGAATATTTTTTCTAGTATTTTCTAGTAGTAGCTTTCAACCTTAAAGAGTGGGGAGGAGTGGTGTGCGTGTATCAGTTCGCTTCCCTAAAATGTACTGATGTCAGATACTGTGGACCTGCTTAGGCCCTCCCACCCTCTTTTGTGTGTATGCACAATGAAATGGTCATTAACCTTTTGGTTCATGCACAGCCTTGCTGTTGAAAGTGACAGTTCTAGAATTGACTAATATTTGCCATAGTAGAAGGAAGTTTGGAACGGGGTCTATGATAGTCAAGATAAGTAGTCAAATTTCTTTTTTTCTCTCCCCCCCCTTTTTGCATTTTGTTTTATTGAAGAACTGAATTACAAATAAAGATTACAATTTTAGCTAGTAATATATACTTCTTGCATCACAACTTCTTATTTTGTGTTTTTATAGATGTACATATACATGTTTAATTGCTTTAATAATCTACAATAAAAGCTTTTTTCCTTTCTTCTATCTCTTCAGTTCTTCTGTCTTCTCAGTAAACCTATGCTGCATTTTAAGTATTTTAAGCAAAACTTTTCAACATAACCACAAACTTGAAACAAAATACACGGGCTCAAAACCAATCATTGTACTTCTTTCTCTATTCTTCTTTGAACCTGAGTTCAGTCCAAGGGAGGCCCGTGGGCCGAAAGGACTTAACCGTTCACCCAAGGACTGTTGAAGGGAGGGCACATACCCACGCTCGCCGCTCCCTGGTCGCCCTATTTCAGATATAACAAGGGCAGTCCTCAGAGAAAAACATGAATGCTTGTCGTTTAAACAAAGTCTGTATGTTCATCCGGCTCTTCTCGGTCTTCAGAATGACAGATTCTGGTTGCTTTAAATGGGGTGGGAGGAGATCTTGCTTTCCTTTTGTTGTCTGTCTTCTCCAGTAGTTCACCTGGTGATTTGTTTAAAGCAGCCAGCAACTGCTCTCCAGGTGCCTGGTCAAAAGCTGTATAAATCACCTGCTTATACTCCACACAGAGTTTGCCTGTGTTCAGCCAATGATACTTGATGCCTAACTTCTGGAGTTTTGTTGTAATTGGTTTCAACTCCCTTCTTGAGGAATTCTGTTGGCAGATCAGGGAACACCTGTATCTTTATGTCTTGATATTCCAAACCATTTTTTTCTCTTGCCTGTGTTAATAGCCGTGGTCTGGTTCTGAAGTCCTTGAAAACTACAACAATGTCTCTATAATAAACTGAAGCATTTGCTGTTTCCTCTCGTTGTCTGCCCACCCGATAAGCCTTTTGAATTAAAGGAGCCACTCCTTCCTCCAGATCTGAAACGCCAACCAGCCAGTTAGCAATAACATTTTTTAGTTCTGTTCCTTCTTCAACATTTGGTTTAAATCCTCTGAATTTTAGATGCAACTCATGGGAACGATGATCCAAAGAAAGAATGTGTTCTCTAGCCCATAAATCAGGGGAGCTGCAAGCAGTTTGTTTCTCCAACGCAGATACCTTCTTTAAAGCGTTATCAGCTGTTTGCTTAGTTTGCTTAAACTGTTCTTCTAATTCATCCATATGCTGGAATACTGGTTTTAGCATTTCCACAATGTCCATCCTTAACTCTTGTCATTGTTTAGTCAAGGCTTCTAAAAGAAAAGTTGTAAGAGTAGTCCCTTCCTTATCAGCATTGTGGAGGAGGTTCCAGCTTCAGCTTGAGCAAAAAACTCTGTCAAAGAAGGTATATTATCCATTTTTTGCTTTGCCTTCTGCTTCTTATCTTGCCTCGGAGGCATGTTTTCAGAATCTCAAATAAATTCAGAAGGGTTGAAAATAATAAATTAAGAGCAAACAGATGGCGAGCTGCGGGTAATGGCTACCAACCACCACTGGTCGTAGCTCCGCCCCCCAGTAGTCAAATTTCCAAGTCTAGAAACTTCAAGGACATGTATTTTTGTGTGTGTATTCAGAGTCTAGTGGACCATTGGGGCGTGTCCTGAGTAGAGAGAATCATAGTAAAATATTACTTGTGGTAGGAAAAAGACCCATTTGTATGTTCCATATGTCACTCACGATATCTTTTTGGTATGAGAGTTGTTTTTACCCAAGTGATCCAGGTTTTCATCGTTAACGCTAGGGGTTGGTTCCATCCCTTATCTTCTGTGAATGGAGTTTCTCTGAGATCCAGCATGGTGTAGTGCTTAAGAGTGGTGGACTCTAATTTGGAGAACTGGGTTTTGGTTGCCCACTCCTCCACATGAAGCCTGCTGAGTGACCTTGGGCCACTCAAAGCTCTCTCAGAACTCTCCCAGCCCCCACCAACCTCCCAAGGTGCCTGTTGTGGGGAGAGGAAGGGAAAGTAATTGTAAGCAGTTTTGAGACTCAGTAGAGTAGAGAAAAGCAGGGTACAACAACCAATTCTACTTCTTCTGTAAGATGCAATAGAGGACTTTGCTAGAAGAAAATAAAGTACTTACACATTTCGGTGTTTTTGGAGGCTATTGGGGGTGGGAATTTTTGCTGATTCTTCCCTTCCACTAAAGATCTCTACATCATACTTACAACTATTAATGGGGGTTCCTGATCCCTAGGGCAGTATTTTGAGGGAGATATTAGGACAGGAGAGGTGGGAAAGTTTTGTTTCATAAGTCGAGCTCTGCTCATTATTCTATGGATGCATCCTAGAAAGTGACCTAACATGTCCTCCCATCCATTTTTAGTTCACTTCTAGGAGGATGATCAGCTACTAATGAGAAATTAAACTTCCTTTTTAGGCTATGTGGGTCTAGTAAATCAAGCAATGACTTGCTATTTGAACAGCCTTCTACAAACTCTTTTCATGACACCAGAATTCAGAAATGCACTATATAGGTAAGTACATTACAGCCAATGAATTGTTGATGTTGTCATAAATATTTTTTGTACTCTGCACTTCTAACATGCTTGTGAGAAAGTATATAAACTTCTGAGAGTTGTAGAAATGCATGGGGACCCTATTTTTAATTGCGACACAGAATATTATAGGGGGAGAAAGAAAGAGGTACTGAAAACCTTCATGTGTATGAGTATAAGCCAAGGGGTTTTTTTCCCCTTTTTTCAGATGTGTGGGTTCTTTTAGTCACCTGAAAAAAATTAAAAAAAAAAGTTCTGACAACTTGAATCCCTCTGAAGTTTACTAATTACAAAAGCAACAGACAGATATCCGAGTTAGTTGTTGTAGATTTTCTGGGCTGTATGGCTGTGGTCTTGGCATTGTAGTACCTGATGTTTCGCCAGCAGCTGTGACTGGCACCCTCAGAGGTATAACACAGTAAGATGGAGTACTCTCTGTGTCAAGGTGAGAAGAAAAATGGTAGGCAGGTAATTTATATCTACTCAGGAAGGTGGGGTAGGGCTGAGTCATTATCGTGTAGGAGTTCCCCAGCCTGTGACATGCTAATAGAGGAGCTTTCCTGGGGAGGTTCTTTTGCACATGGGTTGGCTGTTGAAATTCTAATCTTATCTGTAGTGCTATTGTAAGCTGTAGAGCATTTTGTGTTTTTCAGGACAGGAAACCATGCCCTATTTATTTTTAAACTCTCCTCTTTCCTGTTGAAATTGTGTTTATGCTTATGAATATCAATGGCTTCCCTATGTAATCTGACGTGGTAATTGGATGTGTTGTCCAGCCTTTCAGTGTCTTGTCTTCGAAGTGTCTCATTTAATTTGGCAATCAATGTTGCAAAGATAATCTTGGGTAAAAAAAAGTCTCAGGGATCCTTGATGGCTTTCTAGCCATATAAATATTTCATCTGATTTACGTTCCATAAGGATATATTTGGGAAATCTCACCACAAGTCCCGTCCCCCGTCCCCCCGTTTCCCAGTAAATTATAGGTCTACAGTAGTCTTGTGTTTCATTGAATAAGAAGGACAGGGTGCAGGTGGTGATACACAATTAAGAAAAATGAGAATGACAAAAGAGAAGGTAGCAATGTAACCTTCCGTTTTAACACAGGTTTGTTAGGCACCTTCATGAGAACACTCATTTGAGTGTCATCTATTGCAGGTGTCACTCATAGCAAGAAGTGTTCTGCATTTGGGTTCTTTTACTCGAGCATTTTCACCTTCCCTCCAGTAGGCTTGCAATTTCCAGATACAATTCAAGTTTTTGGCAAGGATTTGTGCTGTGCTGTGGCGATGGTTTTTAAGCTTCCTGCCTCCAGAAGACCCTCTGTCCAGTCGCTGTGTATCTTCTGCATATTGCAGAGCATTTAGTGGCATGATATATGGTTTGCACACTGTTGAAGTAGTCATAGGTTAAATCTGATGGACCTCACTATTACCCTGCCTGAATTGAGAGTCACATTGAGAATGGCCACAGGTTTGCTGCAAATTGCTGCAAAGCCCCAATCCGGATGGGGTGTGTGGCACAGCAGCCCCAGGGGATCTTGTTCTCCCCAACCCTGCCTCTTTTCAAGTGCAGAAGCAGTCCCCATGGCTTGTCTCAGCACTTGAGAAGCCATAGGGGAGGGAGAACAAGAGCTCCTAGGGCCGCCATAGACCCTATCTGGATTGGGATCCCGTGGCAATTTTTAAATCCATGCGATGGACCTGTGGCTGTTGCGATTTTTAGTCTGGCTCCAAGAGTGTGCCCTATAGACACCAGAACTTTCCTGGAGCTGCATTTTACATGGGAAGGTTGCAATTCAGGAATGTTTTATAACAAAGTAGCCTGATACCTGTGCTTTGCAACGGTATTTAAGTTCCATAAATCCAGTTATAATACTGATGATGTGAAGTTTGAAATGTAGCATTTGTTGTAGGAATTCTCATGGAGAGGATGGTAGTGTAAAAAACAAAGTGAGACATACTTACTGGGTTTTTTTCTCTACTGAAGGATCTCTCTGCAGACCACATTGGTAGTTCTGCCCTCAGGTGCTAGGATCACCAGGCTGCTTGGTGAGCTCCCTCTGGGGCAGGCCACATAGAAGTGTCCATGTGAGAAGGAGTCATCTGTTAAGTCAGTTCCTGCCACCTTCAGTGTCTGGCCTTGGGACTTATTGATGGTCATAGCAAAGCAGACCTTGAGTGGGAACTGCAGCCTCTTGAACTTTGCCATATTCCTAAATTGCCTCCTCCTTGTAGTGTTGGTGTATAAGAACATAAGAACATAAGAGATGCCAATGTTGGATCAGGCCAAGGCCCATCCAGTCCAACACTCTGTATCACACAGTGGCCAGAAATACCAGTGCCATCAGGAGGTCCACCAGTGGGGCCAGGACATTAGAAGCCATCCCACTGTTGACCCCCCCAAGCACCAAGATGACAGAGCATCACTTGCCCCAGAGTCCCTATCTATACAGTATCTGGCTCGATGTTTGCCAGGAGCTTTCTTGGGGGCAGTAAGAGGTGTGAGGGGGAGTTTGTTTGAAGGAGCGGTGATGTGGTGGACATTTCTTCAGTCCATGAGGGAGCCATGCATAGAAATGGCTCCTAGAAAGGTCCTTTACAATCTCCCCATGAACATTCAGAAACTCAATTGCCATGCTGGTTGTTATGAGAAATGTCTATTCAGGAGTCTTGAATCGCTGGTTAATGTAACTGTCCTCAACTGTCTGCAGCCTCTTAACTGTTTTTACCTCCGAACATTGAGATCCACAGCTGAGCAATCAGAGGGAGGTGGGTGCAAGCAGGCAGGTTTTACCTCACAACTATGAGCTACTATGAGGTGACCAATAGTGGGTGGGAGTGTGGCTAAAGCCATTGGAGAGGCTGGGCCAGCAGCATTGCTAAGGTGATCCTGCTGGGGTGGCCTTCCTGAGGGATTAAAGTATGCTGGCCCTGCTCCTACACTTGACAAACACCCGCCTGTCTGGTTTAAGGGGGGGGGATTGTGTTTAAAGGCATCAGGGAGGCTAGGCCAGCAGCAGCGCTAAGGTAATCCTGCTGAGCAAACCTCCATGATGGCTGTAAGCATCCCACCCTCTCTCCTACACCTGACAGGCACCCACTGCTGCACCTGACAGACAACCACCTGTCAGGCATAGGAGTGGGGGGAATGTGTTTGAAGCCATGGGGAGGCTGGGCGAGCAGCATTGCTAAGGTGTTTCTGCTTGGGTGGCCTCCCTGATGAATTAAAGTACCCTGTCCCTGCTCCTACACTTGACAAACACCTGCCTGTCTGGTGTTTAAAGGCATCGTGAAGACTGGGCCAGCAGCAACCCTAAGGCAGTCTTGCTGAACAAGCCTCCATGACTACTGTAAGCATCCCACCCCCTCTCCTACACCTGACAGGCAGCTGCCTGTCCAGTGTTGGAGGGGGAGGGGATGGATATTTCAAGCCATTGTGGAGGCAGGGCAGGCAGGATCACTAAGGTGTTACTGCTGGCACGGGCTCCCTGATGGCTTTAAGTACCCTGCACCCACTGCTGCACCTGACAGACAGTTGCCTGTTGTATGGGGAGCATGTTTGAAGCCATGGGGGAGGCTGGGCCAGCAGCATTGCTGCACCTCACAGGTGGTTGGCCATTCCTGATTTCCTCAACTGTCGTTAGCTCTCTGCAGTCTCCTGTATCTGTTTTACTTCAGAATGCTGAGCTCTGCAGCGGACTAATCGGGGGGGGGGGTTCAAGGAGGCAGCAGCTTGGCAGGAAGAAATGGGGGGAGTACATTTTACCCCTTTTCACCCCCTTAGTGGTCGAATTTCTAAAAATCCCTTCTTAGTGAGCATCTATGTCATGGTAGGAGTGCTCTCCCCGAATTTCGTGTTTCAGGGTGCAGGGGTTTGGCCTGGGCGTTTATTTTATGTTGAGGGGACTTTCTGTTCTATATATAGAGAAGATGCTTTAAGCAATTTGCTCTGCCCAGAGTTCCTTATGACACTGGAGGGAGCCACTTCTCTTTTAAACAGTCGGTTGGACATTTTTGGTGGGATTTGGAAAGCAGGCAATTGTACGTTGGAATTTCTGAAAGTCAGCTCCAACAAGTCTGTGCATGAGGCTGTAACAAAAATTTAAATTTTGTGCCCTTCAAACTTTATATCTTAGTGAATGGATTGCATGTTGGCTAGTTCACTAAAGAAGTTCTTCAGGTCTACAATGTGTTCCTGTACCTGGGCACATGATTTAGGGTACAGGTACATAATGCTAGGAGCTGCGGTGGCTCAAGTGGTTAAGACACTGAACTGCACGCTGTGGAAGGTCAGTAGTTCAGCAGTTCGAGACCCGAGTTGCCGCATGATGGAGTGAGCTCCCATCTCTAGTTCCAGCTCCTGCCAACCTAGCAGTTCGAAAGCAAGAAATTGCAAGTAGATAAATAGGTACCACTTTGGTGGGAAGGTAACAGCGTTCCATGCGCCTTGGTGTTTAGTCATGCCGGCCACATGACCACGGAAACGTCTTCGGACAGCGCCGGCTCTTCGGCTTTGAAACGGAGATGAGCACCGCAACCCTAGAGTCAGACTCGACTGGCTTTCGAGCAAGGGAACCTTTACCTTTCTTACATAATGCTGACCAGGCCTGTTGGGGCTTGTTGATGTTCCCCCTGAAGTAGATGATGCCCTAGGGCACATCCAGCTTCACTTACAGTTGCACACTTTAGGGAACAGTTGGTAGTGGTGGTATGTAACCTGTCTGGCAGATTGTCCTGCATTGTTGATATTTTCACTGAGATGCTCCTAAGTAGAGTTCCCTGAGACACAGCTTGAGAACTACTGTCTAACAAGTATCTTTATTGCCTAAGAAATAAACATGTGCTAGAGACTTTTAGAGCAATATCCTGTAAACTGATTGTTGATACTAAATGACTATTTTTAATAGATGGGAATTTGAGGAATCTGAAGAAGATCCAGTGACAAGCATCCCTTTCCAGCTTCAAAGGCTATTTGTTTTGCTACAGACAAGCAAAAAGAGAGCCATCGAAACAACAGATGTTACGCGAAGCTTTGGATGGGATAGTAGTGAAGGTGTGCATACATATAATTAAATGCTTGGTTAAGCCTATAATCATGTTAGCCTAAATATAAAGTGACATCATTCACTGAAGACGTGCATAATAAAGAACCCAAACCAGCCTATTAGTAAGCTGGTTTTTCGTTGAATAGTAGCTCAACAGAATGGGAAAATCAAGTTCTAAAAAGTGTAGGTGTTGCAGACTTTGGGATAGAATTCTAGATACTACTTTAAAATGTTTTCTTTCCGAGCAACATGCAGCAGTAATTTAGATTTCTTAGTTGCTACTTTGAGATGATCTGTTTCTGTTCACTTAACAGAATGGATCAGAGACTGCTTGATCTTTGCTATATAGTTGTTTTTACTATTTGCAGTGCTTCGGGTATCTTGGAGCAGAGTCCTGTGTCTCCATTCTGCTAAAAAATGGAGTCGTAAGATCCAACCCATAGGATTCTTAATTATATATTTCCATTTGGATTGTCTACTCAGCATATGCCATATCTCTATAGTGCACGATCTTTATATATTACAGTGAACTTTATACTTCACAGAACATTTTATTTGTGTCAATTTCAGTACCACTTGTTACTTTGTAAGTCTTTATGATTATCTTTAAAATATAAGCTAAAATACATTATTAAAGCCAAATAGAAAATGTGTTAAAAATACAATATATAGTTGCTTTTTTTTAGTATTTATTAATGTTTCTACAGTTGTAAATACTCAGCACTATGGAAAACCAAACAGTTAATGAACACGTATAGAAAGAAACTAGCCAAGTGGAAGACATGGAAGATTTATTCTGAAATCAGCATGGTCCTAAGCAAAAGTAAATTAGAGAACAATATTTTTGTTCTGCTCTTTTGGAATTATGTTTTTTCTTAGTTCACTAAACGATGCCAATTTTATTTTACAACAGCATGGCAGCAGCATGATGTACAGGAACTTTGTAGAGTCATGTTTGATGCTTTGGAGCAAAAATGGAAGCAAACAGAACAGGTAGAACACATTTTTGTACTTGTAGTAGTGGAGTAAATGAAAGAGGAGTAACAGCTATTGCTTGAATCAACAGGTTTTAGGAACAAATTAGCAAGTACTTTTATTTAGGTAGCATTTATGTAATAAATGGAAAATGTTGTTTTACATAAAATCCCTTGTTAATTACCGCTTGTTCCAAGGACTGAACAGTTTAAATAATAATTCACATTATTAATATCATTTTTTATGATTTAAAGTAATTATTTAAATTGACACCCCCCCTGTGTCCAAGCAATAATTAGTCAGGAGTTCTCATATGTATAACTTTCACTGTTCATGTCTAACTTTGGGGGTTAGGGAATCTGGGCAAGAACAGCTATGCTCTGCATCCTTTCATGCCTTACCTCATTGCATTACGTTGTTTGTAGCATTTTTTCTTTCAGCCAGGTTTTGCTAATGGAAGCAAGCCAGAATAGGAGAAAAATGGTAGAGCTCTGTGAGGGGAAGGCAGAGTTTCCCTTACACGTGTGCTTCATTTTTCTTTTAGCAGGCCCTCCATCCTCCATGTAGTTTGTTTCACAGGAAAATTCGCCAGGGCTAATAGTGGTTGGTGATAGGAAGGGGATTTGTGTTAGAATAATGATGCTCTGAAGAGAGTGTAGAGGCGCAGAGGGGTGCTTTTAGGAACATTAAAGACAACTCAGATTCAGCTTCATTGTTTAAGTTTTGCATATTGTTTGTGTCTCTCTGCATGTCTAATTGTAGTGCACACACTTTAAGAATAACAGACTGACTTTTTCGGGGGAAGGAATAGCAAGTGTGATGTTTGCCTCCATCCCGTCACCCTTTGCAGCACTGTCTGCTTATAATGCCACTGTTTGCAACCAAAACATTTGCCCCTGTTCCTGGGAATGGCCTGAGAGAGGGCGGAATAGTAAGCAGAAAGGAGCTACTGCACCTGTATAGAATCAAATTAAGTGTCTCTTTCTATACATGTGAACTAGCAACGTGACTGGTGTAAATACCACTTTTATCTTAAGCCCAGTCCTCTTTGATGGCTAGATCTGTGTGTTACTATGACTGGTAAATATGTTGGATGCAAACCTTTAGATACATTATTCTTTAACCTCTCTCTCTGACTTGCTTGAATTATATGACATGTCCCAGAATGATGGCCAAGATCTGAGGAATTATCAACTTAATTTTCCAGTTATGGTTAGTTACAATGTTCTTAAAAGTGGGGAGATATTTAGTTCAGGTTTTGGTTAGCTAATGTCCTTCTGTCCTATAAAAGGCCATTGGTACTGGATTGACGAACAGAGTTGTTAGATTCCACACAGGCATCCTGAACTTCTCTTCTCTCTGTGAAAGAGCAATTCAAAATAAATAAATTTGTTAGACTTTATTCTGTATGAAAGTATATTACATAAAACGAAATAAAAGAGCCAACTTTTTAAGATCTTTTTTTTTTGCCGTGCTAATATTATATGATTTCTTTCAATTGTAGGCTGATCTCATAAATCAGCTCTATCAAGGGAAGCTGAAGGACTACGTAAGATGTCTGGAGTGTGGATATGAAAGTTGGAGGATAGACACATACCTTGATATTCCTCTGGTCATTCGGCCTTATGGTTCCAGCCAAGCTTTTGCAAGCGTGGTGTGTACTTATTAAACTGACTGCTAGTGCATCTATACACAAATTACACATTAATGCAACAGTAATATAACATTCTTAAAAGGTAGGTATCCTCCTACATACTTCATCTTGGGTTTTCTGTCTTTGTGCAGTAAACCAGCTAGCAAGTTCTAGAAGGCTTTTGACCCTTCAGTGAGTCCTACTAGTGCATGTTTAAGGAATATAAGTATAGCTTAAATTTCATGGTAATAATATACCATTATGTTATTCCTGATAGCATTTAGAGTTCAGTTTTTCTTTCCTGTTGATATGCCACTAGATGCTTATAAAGAATGTCTTCAAAACTTTTGGTGATGCTGACAGTTGTAATAAAAGTGGGCTACTTAAGAAATTGGTGCTGACAGTTTTGTTCCTTTGATGAAATGGATTGATGTGTCAACCAGTATGCAGATGTTACGTGACTCTGTCTTACCATAAGATTCAGGTCGTGGTGGTGGACATTTTTGACCATTGTCTGGTCACAATAACATGCTGGATGAGGGCTAGTATACGGGAACTGAAACCAGATAAGACTGAGGTACTGTTGGATGATGTTGGCCCCCCTGAAGAAGCATATTCCCAACTTGGAAGTACACTTAGATCCTGGTCTGCAGATGAATGTTCAGATTTCATCTGTAATGTGAAATATTTGCATCCAACTTGGCTGGTTCATTAGCAGAGACTCTTTCCTGAAAAGCATCTGGCCACAGAAACTTAGACTCTTGTCACCTCCTAGGTGTGCTTTATGTGGTTTAATGTACTTTTTGTGGATCTGCCCTTGAAGTCCAAAAGCTTAGTCCAGAATGTAGTGGCAAGATTGCTAACTGGACTACAGGCAGCATATCACTGTTGTTGGAAGATCTTCACTGGCTGCTTGTTCACTGTTGGTCTCAGTTTGAAGTGCTGACTTTGCATGGCTTCTGAGCGCTTTACTTAAAGGGCTGCCTCCCACTATGTGGACCTTCCTGTATGTGGCAGTCTTCAAGTCAGACCATGTGTATCCCTCTGCCTTTTGAGGTGAGGCAGGAGAACACAAGGGATGGAGGCTTCTTGGAGGCTTCCTCCAACTTTGGAATGCCCTTCCCCCTGTCTCTGTGTTTGGTGCCATTGTTACGTATCTTGGTACCAGACTAATTTTAATTTCAATTTGATCATAATTGATTGATGGTATAGTTTTGCTTCTTTCCATTCTGTTTTCTGCTTTGGTTTTAAATGGCTGCTCTGTGTTCTGATAGAGAAACCTATAAGGTAATGGAGAATAGCTGAATACTTTTTCTTCATTATACTTTTTCCTCCCAGTGCAATAATAAGATCTGTCTTTAAAACTTTCTGAGATACAAGGAGTAAGCATTCAGTTAAATATTATAGGATATTTGTTTCACATATGTTTAAATATGGGAAACTTGCTTGGGTATCAGACCCCTTACATTCAGTGTAGTTCAAACAGCATTATTTCTGTTCTGTCTAAACAGACTCATTGACATTGTGTCAGATTGTGTGGAAATTGTGTTGATGCTCTGGTTACTTGAGCCATCTCATACTTTCTCCGACACTGAATTGTAAAGGTGGTTCTTCATAAAAGGAAATACTTTAGCTGTCTAGTTTTCAACTGTTGGGAGCTATGGAGGATACTTGCTTTTGGAGAAGGGGGGGGAATCGCCTGTTTCGAAATGGAATTCTCTGAAGGTAGTATCCTCCATTGTTCCACAGATGAGAGTAGGTAAGGAGGCATGGGCTCAGAGGTTATAACAATCGTGATGGGATCAACACATGCGCTAATAGGTCTCATGGAAGGTAATGCAAAATTCTTTAGATCTTGCTAGTCTCCTTCTGAGGTAACTTGCCACAGGCGGCACTTCCCAAGATAGGGAGTCTGAGGATACTACCTTCAAAGAACTCTAGTTAGAGGTAAGTGATTTCCCTGGTTTTCAATGTGGCTGATAATGGTTGTTAAATAATGACTTGTTAATGGTTCAATAGTTTGCAAAACGTAAGTTTTTGTTGCTACTTCTTGTTGTGTGCTCAAAGTTTTACATCTGAAATTTCTACTAACATTAAATGTGAGATTTGGAATCCCTTCTCTGCTTAAAAATATGTCCAATTGCTTACCATTGACCTTGCAAATCAAAATAGAGTTTAAATTTCTTTAGTGGCAAATGTTAGAGTTTTAAAATTATATTGCCATGTGTATTCAAATCTGCCTCTTCATTTGGTTCATACTGTAGTCCAGCTTTACTGTCATTACCAGTTGCTGAGATGACAGTAGCTTTGCATTCCCTCAAGGTCATGTGTAAATGCATCCTTTAGTAAAACAAAGGCACATACCATTACAGAAGAACTTTTTAACCAAATGACTACTTGAGTCTTATATAAATTCTAAAAAAGTTACAAGCGTTATATCTGTTTGTTCATAGGCAAGAGAAAATATATTTAAGTGGTCCCAGAGTTAAATATAACAATAGCTTTCTGCAGAAAGCCACCTGAGGCTGCTGCTAATGTAGGCATTGGGTTAATATTTCTATATTATATCTACTTCTTCACTGATGTGGCCATGTAAGGCCATTTGCTCTGAGACAGACAGGAGAGAAGGCAGCATGCCAGGTCACCATCACATGCCTGCTTTTGTTTCCACTGGATTGACTCCTCTCTAAGTTGACATAAGTTGGGGGAGTTTAAACCTTGAATCTGCTGCACCTTACAAATGTTGTGAGCTGCTTTGGTGAAAAAACAGGATCTAAATCCAATAAATGTGCACTCACACTGATACACATGTTTTCAAAATTGCCACCTGTCATTTTAAGGTTAGGTTTCCTTCTTATGTGAGAAAACTTTAATGGAGAGGCTGGTAATGGATATACAGAACATCCATATAATAGCTAAGAGAGTGGGGAAACTGTTAAGCAGCCTGCTCTCTTGACTAAGCTCTGGTTTATTTGGTATTTTCAAACTATGTTTAAACACCTTCAGAAACTTTATTTTAAACTATTAGAGTACAAGTGGCTACAGGCTGGGTTTGCAGAGCTTGCAACCCAAAAAATGGAATGCAGTACACCATTTGCAGAGTGACCTGTCAGATAACTGACAGCTACTCTTCAGTAATCCCTGGCAGGCAGCAACAAGGTCCCCACCCCACTGCTTATTAAGCCCTCAAATAATGTAGTACAGGTATCTGAAAGAAAGCTAGTTATATTATTCAAAGTAAATGGGCTATCCTTTTGGTGATAGTTCCTTTTTGCCCAGTTCTTTACTTGTGAAGGTTTTTACTCACCTCAAACATATTTTGAAGCCGAAGCAACCACAATTTAAAGCATAAGCTTATTACAAATTATGAAAGGCAAATTGAACTGTGGTAACGAGTAGGATTTTGTGATAAGCCTTTGGAAACATACCTATTACAGCCCTGGGATTAAAACCTACAAACCATGTATAAACATGAGAGTGTGGAATGCACTAATAGATAGAGATCTTCTCCACCTTCCTTTCCCATGGCAGTCCCTGTGTTCTCTGAAAAGCCAGTGCTAGACGTTTATGAAGTCCCATGGATATACCAGTGTGGGATACTGGTTAGAGTATTGTACTAAGTCCTTGGAGTGTCAGGTTCAGCTCCCCACTTGCCATGAAACTCACAGGATGATCTTGGACTGGCTGCTCTCTCTAAACTTAATCTAACTCACAAGCTGTTGTGGAGATGAAATGGAAGAGAGGAGAGAACTGTGCATTGGAATTATTGGAGCAACGGTGGAGTAAAAATGTACTACATAAATACAATACCACATGGTGGAGAGGGAATCTGGTCAAGTTGCCCCTTCACTCCTGCTTGTGCAGAAAGCTTGCTTTGCCAGCAGGAGGGGATTTCACCTGATCACCTTCCATGCTGCCACATCCTGTGCCGTGCCGTGTAACCTTTGGTTCACAAAGCTGTTCTGACCCACAGCGTTAATTTTTCCAGGGTCAGAGGACTGCAGTGAGAAGGTAAGGAGGGAAAGATCTGCTTTCAGAAGTACACTCCATGAGAAGTTTATAAGAACCCTGACTTTTTCAATTGTAAGTGATTGATATTGTAGTTCAGGGGCTGTTCCCTCAAGTGTCTGCAAATGCACGTTATAAATAGCACAGTTTACGGTAGTAATCTTAAGGAACTACCTGTAATCTTACACACAGAGATATTGGCAGTAGCAAAACTATGAAAAGTTGAAACCAGATGTACTCAGTGAAATGAGTATGCAAGTTCACTTTGCTGTAGATAGATCAAGGTGTGTAGTCACGTTCATCTGTAGCAGTAAGAGTCCAGTAGCACCTTAAAGGCTAACAAAATTTCCTGTATCTGACAAGGTGAGCAGTGACTCATGAAAGCTCGTACCCTACCACAAATTTTGTTAGTCTTTCATTAGTCTTACTCTTTTCTACTGCTACTTTGCCGTGATAGCAGTATATTACGTTGGTCAATTTTACGCTATCATCTCACTTTGTTAGCCTTTTCTTATAGACTACTCAAGTGGAATATAATTATTAGGACAACTTAAATTTTAAACCATTTAAAATGTATACAGTATTTTTCCATTCACCACTTAACCTTGAAACATTAAGTTGTGGTAAAGTGGTGGTTAGCCATGTACTGGGAACCCAAACCGTGTGCTGTTTGAGAGAGAGGCGTTTTGATAAAACAATATTAATTCCACCAGAAAATATGTATATATGTATTTAAAAGTTGTAGGGATAATCGACATCAAACATAATATGCTAAGAAAACACAGAGGTCAAATAAGGTGGCTTATTGCCAAAAGTAACTTAGAGGAATGATTTTCAGCAGCACTTCCTTGGTAAGCAATTAAGTCATTATATAATGCATTACCATTCATGATTTCTCATTCAGTTTTTTAAGATCCATAGGAGCATCACTTGTTTTGTTCACATATAAATATAGAATAGTATGGTTCCTTGTTGACTTGCACATCACATGGAGTCTACATAAATTTTGCATAACCACTTCTGTCAGTCATTCATATGCCATTTATTTGATGAAAGGTGTAACATTTTATGTTGTATTGAACATATGTATAATTGCTTCCCACATAATGATTAGAATATTCTGAGAAAATTATATATCACTCTATTATTTTGTAATAGATTATGTTCAACAGACTTTCAAAATTTTAGGCAGCATTTGTTCCACAAGGGGCATATTTATAGGTAGCAGCTAATGTTTAGAATTTTGTGTTTTACAGATGACATGCATGATTGCTAGATTGTTTTGCATCTTATATGGAATCTGTCTGCAGATAATTTTAAGCAACTGTCCTGATGCGAATTTGGTACAATTTGAATAATATGAATCAGATTCTGCAGTATTTTCAGTTATTTTCTTGATTTAAGATGCATGAAGTTTACTGCATATATCTCTGCAGACTCTTTGAAGTTCTGTACATCTTTTTTTATAAGTGAGCCACTGTGATCTAGAGAAAAATCCTTTTGTAAAGAGTCACTGCTGAAGGATAAGAAACAGAGTTTTTGTTCATGTGGAAAAACAGGGGCTGTAAAATCTTTATTCTGTTTGTTCATAGTGCTTCCCTGAGTTCTCAGAAATGGAGGGAGAAGGGATGAATTGGAGGCTTTTTGAAGACCTTCCCTGTCCTTGATTTCCTCCCAAAGTGGGATCCATCAAACAACATGCTTTAGATAGTAATCTTATAAGCTGTGTACCAGCATTTTGCAATTGGTGAGTCTTCTGCCCAGTGAAGCCCCCTCTTATTTATTTAGATATTGGGGGACAATTGTTGTTCATGACTTTCAGGGCCCTCTTTTTAAAAAAAAAAAAAATTGACCTTTTTTGCCTTTCAAATTACACATTGTTTTAAACTTTACAGGTAAACACATTGCTTCTAGCGCTGTCATGAGTTTATGAACCCAGTCAGCTTTCAAGCTAACTGGATTAAAAATTAACTTAAAACAGATTTTAATTAAGTTTCAGCTGAGTTTTTAGAAGTATAAATGAACAACCCCTTCCCCTGCAGATTTTTTTCAGTTATTTTACTTAACTGTTCTTTCAATTAGTTTAAAAAAAAGGTATTATTTAAAATACTGGTGGGAGGAAGCAGGAACAGTTTTCTAATAAATGAGGTAGAAGTCTCTAACTCTTTATTTCATGGCTCCCTGAAAGATTATTCAAGTCATGACTTCAAATGATGCCCCTGCTGCATTTTAGCCTTTATAAGGTCATCCCACAACTCCCAATCAAAAGGCAAATATCAAATTAATATGTACTCGAGTCTCCTTGAGAAAGGCAAACTGTGTCTAAATAAATAAATGCACAAAATCTATGGATAGGTTTAATTTAGTTGCAGGGGAAAGAGGGAATCAGTATCTCGTTCCCTCCCCACCCCTTTTAGGGAATGGAAAGAACAACAAAACTGGATGACATGTAATCCAGTGTATAAAAGGCAATAATGCACATCTTCCAAAAGCATACTGCACCAGAAACTGACTCTTCGAAGTTCAGAAAAATACCTTGTCAGTTTCAGTGGGAAAATTTACTTCAAAAGGATGTTTTCTGAACCTCTGTGAGCTCACACTTCTTGCATCCCAAGAGATTTACATTCAGAAGAATAACAGTTATTAAATAAGCTTTCCTGTGTGCGTGCACAGGAGAGCTTAAACCTAGAATAAAACTTTGTTGATCTTAAAGGTGCCACTGGACTCAAACTTTGTTCCACTGCTTCAGACCAACACGGCTACCCATCTGAAATTAAATACTCAGAACAGCCATATCTAATATTTCTACGTGGCATTGATCATCTGGGTATACTTCTAATTGGATAAAAAGTAATCCAGGGGGTGATTCTTACAGAGAAGCAGTTGACACCTACTCATCTGAGCGTGAGTAATTCTATAGTAGGTACATCAGGAATGTTGAATGATCCTATCATGTCCCGTGGATAAATGCTGTAGAACTCTTTCCCAGTGGAGGGGGAATGGAGGAGACTAGACCAGAGCAGCACATCTTGTAGCAACACAATGGGTAACGACCTTTGGACTCACCAGTAAAATTCTCATGCTCTGTTTTCATACCTGCTAATGCAAACAGTTTTCCTGCAAAGAACTCAAATCTGTCACATTTTTTATTATTTGGTATTACATTTTTATTCTTCCAGGAGCTCAGGTGGTTCTCCTCCATTTTATCCTCACAGCTACTCTGTTATGTAGGCTAGGCTGAGTGAGGAGCATCTGGTTGAAGGAATGTTACCAGGCGAACTTCATAGTGGAGGGAATTTGGGATTCCCTGTTTCCTAATCCTGCACTTTAACTTGTATTCCAACCTCACACACCTACCTATTCTAGAAGAATATAAAGCATAAGGCAGCACTCACAGTCACTGAAAAATACAATTCAAGAGTGAGTTTCTTTATATGCTGAATGTGCATCTGTATATATAATAGGACTTTCACAGATATAGGCATATACAAGAGTGAAACCTGAGATCTTGGGTCTGATATGATTACCCTTCAGGGAAGATGGAGGACGGATTATATCTCTTTTATATACTATGCTTAATGTTACATTTGTTCCTAAAGGAACAAAGCCATCTTTAAACTGAGAGGGTAAGGACATGAAATTTCATGACACCAGTTGAAAAACAGCTGAATGTGCCACTGTGACTTAATGTGATGTGCAAGAGAACAGACTTATTTCACTTCAGATTTTTAACAAAACCTGATCCTGATGGAACCATTGAGCACTTAATAAACAGTGATGTGTTAGTCATGATTTGACTGCTTACCTAAGACAGAATACTGATTTTACTGGATTTTTTTTCCTCCCAGACCATTCTGTGAATTTTCTCTTTTCTCTGTTTATAGAACCTGAGATTCTTTGGTTTCATGATATATAGGTCACGTGTAATAAGCTCTTGCTTGCCATGCAGTTCCAGATTGCACACATAATCTGACGTTAGAAAGTACTAAAATCTGTGTTTTATTTTTTTTAAATTAGGAGGAAGCTCTACATGCGTTCATTCAACCCGAGATCCTTGATGGCCCCAATCAGTATTTCTGTGAACGCTGTAAGAAGAAATGTGATGCAAGAAAGGTGAATGAATGCTCGACTTCTGACAGAAATATGATGTGGTTAAATTTATATCTCTGAAATGCATGATAGGCTATTGGACCTTATTTGTTTTACAGGGCTTGCGGTTTTTGCATTTTCCTTATCTGCTGACCCTCCAGCTAAAGAGATTTGACTTTGATTATACCACTATGCACAGGATAAAACTTAATGACCGAATGACATTTCCAGAAGAGCTGGACATGGCCTCATTCATCGATATTGAAGATGAGGTAATGACCAGCATGCAGTAGGTTGTGTTAGCAATCATCTTCTAAATGTAATTTTGTTTGTTTCTAATCAGATCAGTTTAAAATTTCTCGCGAATGCCAGTGCCCTAATTTTTTCATAACTTCTTGTTGGGCATAAAATAATATAAACATACATAGAATACATACTATAAAATACATAAAAGTAAAAATCCCAAATGCTTTGTCTCAGGTCTCATGCTTGCTCTTTTTGCCTGGTGAAAGTCAAAGCAAGGGTCATGCTCATAGGGATGTAGGTATGATGTAGACAGTTCTGTGTAGTCTTGCATCTTCAGATGGTAAAAATATGTGCATGTTTAAGTTGACATTTAAAGTGTTATATTCCAACTGAACCAATAAAGGGTTGGATCCAACCCAAACGCATGTGTAAAGAATTCCCATGCTTTCCTCCCTACATGAATGAATGGCCATATGCACAGTCAGTGTGAGCAGTCGTTTCAGGGAATGGGAGGTAAACATATCCATTCCATGTCATGGGGCCTCAGACAGATTGTGCATAGGCCTGTGTCCTCCAAATGGGAAATAGAGCTCTGTATGAACTTCTACTTGAGGTTGATCAGATTCATAGTAATTCGTGTTGGAGGGTAAGGCATTTTTAACACAAGTACTTTATGGCTATGTAGTGCAAGAGTGTGTAGTGTGAAATCAAAATTTCAAGCACTTTGTTACATTTATGGGTGCTGCCAGTACATTTCTTACAAAACCTAATATATATGGCTTGTTTAAGAAGTCTCCTCAAACAGAGAGTTGCACTGACAGCGGAGCAGAGAATGAAGGCAGTTGTCATAGTGATCAGACGAGCAATGATTTCTCCAATGATGATGGAGTGGATGAAGGAATATGTCTTGAAAGTAACAGTGCTGCTGAAAGAATTTCAAAAGTTGGCAATGAAAAGGTACCTTTTATACGGTTATCTTAGTATGTTTTGGAGCAAGAATAACTATGTGCATGTTTTCAGGAACCAGTTTTATTGATTATGTTTTAATAGCTGAACATCATTGATGGAGTGACATAATATAAATGAATGTTACTATAATGAGCTTTCAACAATCAAGATGATTTAGAATCTCAGTGAAAAACTTCATCTTCGATCTTTTGTGCAGGCACATGTTGGGACTGTGCAGGCGCAGGCTGGTCACCATAGGATTTTCCCAGCTTTTCTTTTGCATTCTAGAAGCTCAAGGGGGAGCTCCTCCCCTTTGGAACCCGTTTGCAGCCCTTTTCCTGCTCAAATGGTCATGGTCATGTGCTCTGAAGGGGGGAGCATTCCCCTAGTCCCTCAGTTTGTTCTTCACTGCTGCTGTGTGACGATGAATTCTAGTGATCTCCGCTTCTTAGTGGCCTAGTCAGCCCTTCTTTTCATAATGTTGCATAATGTGGCGCTATTTAAAAAATGTTCCCAATGCAGGACAAAAATGACCAGATCAAACAAACCCTTGTGTTTATTTTGCCTGGACAAGGAGTTCAACATAAGTACTTGTAAAATCTTCATTGTGGCCTCTGTGCAGTCCCACACATGGGTTGAGCGCCTGCGCACAACCTCGATCAGAGAATATTCCAGAGCTTGCCTCAGGAGTCTTTTTGGCGGGCTCTCTTCCCGCTCTGGGGAGCAGTCACGGACTGCGTTGCCTCCAGTTTTCCCCTAAAGCCTGCTCTGATGGAGCAGCTCAGGTAAAGGCCTTTGGGCAAAGGCCTCATTGTGTTCCAAAAGCTTGACAGCTGAATTATCTGCCCCGGTGGAATGTACCCAGGCATTGCTGGCAAAGTCTCCCAGTCATATTGTCCAGCTGTTGGGTCCACCATTGGTTTTTTTGGTTTCGGCTGGCCAGAGGTTGGTTCCAAGTCTCTGGATTGCTCTTGATGCACATCCTAGCTGCCACCAGAAAAGGCCAACACAAAGACAGAGCACCAAACGAAACACTGCTTGTGCCAGACTTACCTTCTCGGTTTCAACCACTGTGGTTCTGGTGCCCGAACAAGAGGATTTGTCTCCACTGACGACACCTTCTTTGCACTCACCATTCCCGGTTCCATCGTTGTCTAAGGAGGAAGTAGAGTTGGGTCTGGAGTTTCAGTCATCTGCTGCCTCAGAACCGAATGTTCCACCGAAGCCACTGAAGTTGGTTCTATGGGCTTATGTAACTGCACCATCACCACTATGGCAGCAATGTCCCTTTTACTTTCCTTCCCCATTTCCACAAGAATGGGAAGATTATTCTAGGTTTCTCAGGGCTGAATCTAAACACCTTTTCAAATCTTAGACCCAGATATCTGGTCCAACTTGAACCATCTTTGGTCCTCCACCAGTGCAGGATAAACTGCCTGACTTCTCTGAATCAGAAGAAGGAGCAGCAGCCTCACAGTCTGCACAGAGTTCTGGTTTACTCTCCAGTACTTCCCCTGATGTTGTGGAGCCGCGGTAGCTCAGAGGTTAAGACGCTGAGCTGCAGACCGAGACCCTAGTGCTGCATGACAGAGTGAGCTCCCATCTCTGGCCCCAGCTCCTGCCAATCTAGCAGTTTGAAAGCAAGAAATTGCAAGTGGATAAATAGGTACCGCTTTGGTGGGAAGGTAACAAGGTTCTGTGTGCCTTGGCGTTTAGTCATGCTGGCCACATGACCATGGAAATGTTTTCGGACGGCGCTGGCTCTTCATCTTGGAAACAGATGAGTACTGCCCCCTAGAGTTGGATTCGACTAGCTTTCGAGCAAGGGAAACCTTTACCTTTACTTCCCCTGATGACACAGTGGGCACCAGTGTTCCCTCTAAACTGAGTCAGTGTGAGCTAGCTCACAGTTTATTAGCCTCCAGCTCACACATTTTTGTCTGAGCTCAGGAGGGAGGGCTCCAGAGCAAACTAATTTTTGCAGTAGCCAAATCACTCACTCACAGCTTTAATGCCAGTAGCTCACAAAGTAGAATTTTTGCTCACAAGACTCCACAGCTTAGAGGGAACACTGGTGGGCACATGTCCAGCCTCATCTACCGATATCTTTATTTCACTGGGTTGGTATTGCACTCACAAGAACACCTGATATAGAGAAGATCATCCAAGGAACTGGAACATTGGTGGTCCTAATGTAGTGCTTGGCTGTAGAAACAAGGACTTTATGTAGTGTAGTTAGTATGGAAGCTGCAAGCATGAATATGTGTGCAACAGTCACTGGACCGTCTGTTTAAGGTGATGTTTATGTGCCCACTGGGTAGTTGTACAGTGGCTTACATAAGAAGTGACGTGTTTTCTCTCTCACAGGCTGCCTTGGAGTTGCAGGCTATTCCTTGATCACAGCTAGCGCCTCAACCTAAAACAGCTTTTTATCAACAGCAGGCCAATTAACAGGCTCAAACCCGGGGCCCATACCCTGCAACGAACCTAAATACCAACTCTATACAGATCTACTCAAGTAGTTCTAGTACAGGAACTAATAACATCAGTTCATCTTTGTGGTGGCTGTGAGGGGGAAAAAGCTGAAAGCTAAACTCTTCTGCCATGAGTTGCTCCCCTCAGGCACATTTTCCTGCCATTTTGATGCTATAAGGAATGGCAGGAGGGAATGCTTTCCCTCAGTACTTTTGCTGCCACAGAGGATGATTATTCTTTGTCACATCCTTTCTGAAAGAGAAAACTAATGGTTATTGATGAATCTTATTGAAAGCTCTTGTTTGCTTCTCATTTTGCCAATTAAGGTGGGCTTTTTCAAAAAATGTACGAAATGTGAAGGGGAAACAGCGCAATCAGATGTCCATTTTATCTTCTCTGTTGTGCCTTAGCGAGGCCACAATACTACCAGATGCCCAATTCATAAACAGTTGATACCAGAGGCATGAAACGATAGGGCCTCCAGGCTGGAGACAGCCCTTTGGGAGAAAGCATTGATGAGAGCTGTTAGTACTCCAAAGAAAACAATCCCCTCTTCAACCCTGTCTTTGGAGAAGCAACCCTGGGGTTCCTTTCTTCTGTCATCTCTGTCAATTCTGAGGCTGGAACCAACACCACTCACAGTATCAAGGGACCTCAGACAACAGTCTCTGTGTAGCCAGGCGGAACCTATACCTGGGAAACCTAAACAGAAAGACATACAGATCCCTAAGAAACATGACATCAAGGAAGCTGGTGAGGCCTTGATCTTGCATAAAGTGAAGCCAGCTCTGGAGAATGGATCAAAATCTCTCCAAATACCAAAGACTTCCCCGCATCTCAGGGACAAACTTTGGGAACCCACCATTCTGTCCAGATCTGAAGGAAAGTTTGGTGGCCCATCTTTATTTATGGCTCCAAGATTTGTGGATTGGGGGGGAGGGGGGATTATGATGAGGGACCACAACACAATAGCCCTGGCATTGAAAGCCAACATCATTAGATCCAAGATAGGCCCAGCTACGTTGAAAGCCAACATTATTACATCCTGTTGGCTCCTCCTCTTTTCCTGCTGCCTTCAGCTTCTCCAAGCATTATGGTCTTTTCCAGTGAGTCTTGTCTTCTCATGATGTGACCAAGTAAGATAGCTTGAGATTCTAAAGTAAGCAGTGATTCACAAAAGCTCATACTCTGCCATTAATTTTGATAGACTGTAAGGTGTTACTGAACTCTTGCTGTTTTCTACAGCTTGAAGTTTAGTCATTTGAGCTTCATAGGGGAGTTCAGGCTTGATTTTATCTAGAAGCTTTCCATGTAACCAGTTATAATCGTATAATGGGGAACTACCATCTGATGATTTATCAAGGACCTGAGATTCATGAGCTATTACAGGAGCCATCCAACTTAACAAAATTAGGACGATCATGTTACTGACAACTTTTACTGTTATGAATGGTCCCAGTGCAGTTCTTGAATAAATTTGATTTTTTTTACGTAATTGTGTCTAGCTATTTACTTCCTTCATTTCATGGTCCTTTAACTCTGCTAGTCACATTTTTTTTTCTTTGTTCCATCAGAGATATATGTCTGTCTGGTGCAGTACATGCCTCTAATTAAGCTATTCCAGTCTACAAAATTTATGGTACAATTACTGTTACTAGTGTTTAAGGTGCCACAAGATGGCTGTTTGTTACTATTGCAACAGATTTATATCATTTTAGAATGATAACCAGCTTGGGGTTGATCATGAAGAAAATTAGTTGGAATTGGCTTATGTAGTTCAACAAAAATAATATGGAAACCTTTAACTACAAGGCCTTTTCTTTTAAAAAAATGATATTAACAATATGTTTTGGGTGTTGTTGTTTTTTTTTTGCTTTTTGCAGAATTCTTTATTATATGA
Organism: Gekko japonicus; assembly: GCF_001447785.1. Classification (NCBI taxonomy): domain Eukaryota; kingdom Metazoa; phylum Chordata; class Lepidosauria; order Squamata; family Gekkonidae; genus Gekko; species Gekko japonicus. The sequence goes on along the minus strand of NW_015172609.1, from coordinate 138,560 downwards.
ACTATTTTCTGTTATGGTCCACTCAGGAAGTGCAGCTGGAGGTCACTACTATGCATGTGTAAAATCTTTTAACGATGACCAGTGGTACAGTTTCAATGATCAACATGTTAGCAGGGTAAGCCATTTCATACAGTCTTATCATTCCATGTTTTAGATATATGAGGATTTTCATTACTCATTGCACAGCTGGTGTGTTGAACTCTGGCACTGAACATATTTTAGGGGAGGATATGTGTAGAAGCTAGCCTGGAACCAAATGAAAAGCACAGTTTTCTGCACAGATTTCTTCTGTAGACTCATAATATATGCTCTAATTGTGCCTATGTAAAGTGAATGTTTCAGTAGTGTAATAAGCCGATTGAATGGTTTACTTGGAAACTGTGTGTTTCTGAGAAATCGATCTTTTTCAATTTTCTTACCAGATAACTCATGAAGACATTAAGAAAACCTATGGTGGTACATCCGGAAGCAGAGGGTATTATTCCAGTGCTTTTGCAAGGTTAGGTAACTTTCTAAAATGAGTTTGCACTAGTTCAGTCAAACTGCTTTACTCTACACCCTTACTGAATTAATACATTTTTATTTTATTGGGGGCTGAAAATTTAATCTGTATCTTTATATAGTTTAGTGCCTTCATCTGTCTTGAGTTCATTGCTCAATAATCTAGTTTGGCAATTTACCAAAGTATCTCTAGTGCTCATAGCTACTTTTAATAAGCCAAATCTGTTCCACCTTAATACATGTGTTCTAAAAACGTCAAAATCTTTAAAAGAAAAAGTACTTGGTTCATCTGGTGTCAGCTATAGGAACTGGGCTTTTATGTTTTAAATAATTGCCTGTATTGCTTGATCAATGTTATGCACATTTAGTTGGGATATCTCATGCAGAGGTACTCTTTTAATAACCAAGACTCAGACTAATTCTGTGGGTGTTTTTTTTAATCTCCTCTATAGCTCTACGAATGCATATATGCTTATATATAGACTGAAGGATCCAACAAGAAATGCAAGTAAGTACTTGTATTCTTAGTTCACAACTAAGTTATGATACTTTTAAAACTCAAAATTACTATATGCCAGCCATCATAACTGGGCTACGGTAACTTTCTCCCCCAAAAATAAAAGGGACGCAGTTCACTTTAGGAATTAATTATACCTTTCCTTTTCTCTGAAAATTAAAATGTTATAAGTAGAAGTAATACTTGATGATTTTAAGAATCCTTTGTGCTTACTTATATGTATATTTTATATGTCCATTTTTGTTTGACGCAGATGTTGAAGTATAAATAAAATCAGTTATTACATGTGGTAAAATAAATTGGAAAATCTGAGCCCAGAGACTGTTCAAAGGCACAAGATTCAGGTCTACAGTTGAAAAAATCCTTCTGTGATGGTTAGATGAAAAGTGTTTTTTGAAGAGGAAGAATAGGGTACAAATGTAACATCTAAAGAGATGATAAAACACTGGGAAAAGTTGAAAAAGTCCGCTGATCTTTGGGTTTTGTCTCTGTTTCAACAGAATTCCTAGAAGTGGATGATTATCCGGATCACATTAAAAGACTGGTACAAAAAGAAAAAGAATTAGAAGAACAGGAAAAGAGACAGCGTGAAATAGAGCGCAATACTTGCAAGGTATGTCCTAACATGCTTTGTCATCTCAATAGAATTTCAGCTTGGAGTAAAATGAAGGGATGCTTCCAGTGTACTGCAGTATTAATTTAATACAGTACATGGGCATAATTTATTTGTGAATTAGCCTCATCAAGACTGATCTGTGCATAAATTATCATTTGGCACTGTACTAGCAAGTTACCACTACATTTCTAGGTAGAATACATCTACATTTTTTATTACTATATTTATTTATTTATTTTATTCAATTTATACCCCGCCCTCCCCGCAATGCGGGCTCAGGGCGGCTTACATAGGGGCATACGCCAATATAAAAACATATTTAAAACCGTTTAAAATCCATACAATACAAAAACATTATTAACAAGTTATTAACTAACTAAAGTGCTCTAGATGTTCAAGATGATATTTCACAGATGGCGTATTTTAACTGTTCAGCATCATCTGCTCCGGGAAGCGCTGATGTTCCCTCATCCAGGGCCAAGTTAAGATGGAGCAATAGTGATGGTAGTGGCGGCTCCTACTCATATGCCTGGTGGAAGAGCTCCTCTGACTTGGAAGAGGACTTGCTTTTATGTAGCAGTCTTTGTGTTCTGATACCATTTTGTATTTTCATGGTCTGTCTGCAATCTGATTTTAGTATGCTTGTTCTTACCATAGCACTGAGGTGTCGAAATTTGTTATGAGGGCCGGATCTGACATAAATGTCATTTTGTTGGGCAGGGCTATGCATGCTATAAAATGTAACATGAGGTACCAGAGATATAAACTTTATAAATATGATTTCAGATGCTGAATGGCAATGACAGGCATGATTGGATTAGTTGTGATACGTAGAGCGGAAGTAGGCATGGAGATATAAGCACTGGTAATGAAACAGGAAACCTAGGTCTCAATTCCATCCAGGAGAATTCAGTCCAGGAGCATGCAGAGAATAAATGAACATAAGTCTGACATTAGAAAGCCTCAACTTTCAGTTGCTGACCTAAGAGTAGCAGTAGTTTTACAAAGGAATTTCAAAGGGAGATTAGAAAGAGAGACTGTTGAATTGCAGTTGATAATGAAGCTCAAGACAATGCATCCTCCTGGACTGAATTGAGAGCTAGTTTTCCTATCTCATTACCAATGTGTGCTATTATCATCTGGCATCTGAAATCACTCCAGTCTTCAAGATATAAGGACCAATCCAAGTATTCTAATTCCTAATCAGGGTCTTTTTGAAAGAAAATAAATCCAGATAGGAACAGAGAAATCCAATCTTTTTTTTTTTAAACAACTTTTCCAAATAAGTCAAAATAATTTCCTCAGTGTACATTGTGCTTGTCAGAAGAATCCATCCATCCACCACCCTCCCTCCAATAGGCTTGCCAAGTCCCCCCGGGGGGCGGGGAAATCCCCGCCCGAGAGGCCCGTTACCCAGCGCCGGCAGATCGGGCCCCAGGGGGAACCCCACCCCCAAAGCACGCGACGTGCCCGGCGTCAGCACGGAAATGACACAGTCGCGTTGGGGGCGGGGCCGCGGTCATCCGAGGGAAAACTCTATGGTTTTCCCTCGGATGATTGTGGCCCCGCCCCCGGCATGCCAACGTGGTTGTGTCACTTCCGGGTGATGTGGTTGCAGCGCGCACGCGCGCACTCCCAAACCAGCACTGAACTCTCCCGGTATACAGAGGGTAAGGACTTGGCAACCCTATCCTCCAAAGAAGTGTGCTGGCACACAAAAGCTTATACCCGGAATAAAATGTTGTTGGCCATAAAGCTGGGACTCCAATTTTGTTTTTCCTCTCTTTTCCTTCTTCCTCCCTTCCCCCCCCCCAAAAAAAGAGGAGGAGCAGCCTTGGAGCAGAAGCTGTGTGTGAGGGGGAGAGGGAGGGGCAGGCAAGCTTGTCCTTGTATCTCTCTGGAACGAAGCAGCCACGAGGCTCTCTCTATCTCTGTGTGTGTGTGTGTGTGTATGAGAGAGAGAGAGCGAGGGGGAAAGGGAAGCAGGAAGCTAAGAGCCACTGAGAGCGCTGGGAAAAAAGCAAGCTAGGGTGCGGCTGCAGGAGCAGCCCTGGGAAAAGAAGCTGGAGAAGGAAGTTACTTGGGGGGCAGTTTTGAGCCCTGTGTGGGCCAGATGCGGGACACGGGCTGCATGTTTCACACTCCTCCCTTAGGAAGTTAATTTACTGTGGAACCAGCCACCTCCATTCACCATGAGTACTACATAACGAAGTTTTAATTGTAGTTGTTTTCTGTGGTGGTGTAGGTAAAAGCTGTCTCATGCACTTGAAAATATATTGTTCCTTTTGTTCCTGACTTCACAGATAAAATTATTCTGTATGCATCCTGTGAAACAAATAATGATGGAAAATAAACTAGAAGTTCATAAAGACAAGACTCTGAAGGAAGCTGTCGAGATAGCTTATAAGGTACTGTACCATGTATATTTGAAATCTTATTAAATAGCAGTTGATGGGTTGGTCAGAACCCACAATGCCATAAGTAATGTTTGCATGCATACACTGAGACATTTCTGGCCCCCTTCCTTTTAGAGGCTCACCACCTCAGGTCTCTAGAGTGGTCTGGGGGTGCAGTCAGGAGAAGGGGCATTACTTACTGTAATTTCTGCTCGTGTATGGAACTCTTGGGTTCTTAGCCATATCATTTTGTGTATCACCTTTTTGTGTTCATGTGCATAATACATGGGATGGTTTTTTCGATATGAGAAATTACCCTATTTTTTGTGTTATTCTAAGAACATAAGAGAACCCATGTTGACTCAGTGCAGTGTCCCATCTAGTTCAACACTCTGTGTCACACAGTGGCCAAAACCCAGGCTCATCACTGCCAGTAATGGCCTCAGCTGCTTGCATCAGTGATTCTTAATCAGGAAGTACTAGCGAATCCTTTATTTCAGCATTGGCAATCTTAAGAACATAAGAGAAGCCAGTGTTGGATCAGGCCAATGGCCCATCCAGTCCATCAGTCTGTCACACAGTGGCCAAAAATACCAGGTGCCATCAGGAGGTCCAGCATTGGGGCCAGGACACTAGAAACCCTCCCATTGTTGCTCCCCTCAGCACCAAGAATACAGAGCATCACTTGCCCCAGAGTCCCTATCTATACCTTGTGGCTAATAAGCACCGATGGACCTCTGCTCCATATGCTTATCTAATCTTGGAACTAGGAACTACTGTCACAGTACACAAGGTTGGAGTGTATGCAGCAAGATGCAAACCTCCTCTCTTCCAGACCACTGAAACTTTAAATTTTATTTACTTTTAATAATCGTACACTTTGCTTTAACAAGAGACTCTAAAATGGCCATAGCCCTTTGTTTAAGTTGTAGCATTGGAAACAGCTCTGTTTTCCACACTTTCAATTGACGATTGTATTGGGTGTGAGTTGGACTTCATCACTGCGTTTGTTTTAGATAATGGATTTGGAAGAAGCTATTCCTCTGGATTTCTGCCGTCTTGTGAAGTATGATGAGTTCCATGATTATTTGGAGCGATCTTATGAAGGGGAAGAGGATACTCCAATGGGAATCTTGCTTGGAGGTGTCAAATCAACTTACATGTTTGATCTCCTTCTGGAAACAAGACGACCTGAACAGGCTTTCCAGTGTTATAAACCTGGTGGTAATTAATATTTTATAAAATGTCCTCCTTTGTGAACAAATACTGTAAATGCCCACAGTAAACACGTGTAATTTGTTCTAAGAGATATTTAAGCCATGCTATTAAATCACTGTTGTAACTTTACATTTGAAAGGCACTTCAACAGCCACCAGCCAATTTAATGCCTTGGTAGATAAACAGCTGCTACAGCTTTTATCACGCTAACCTTGTGCTTCTGTTTTCGTTTAACTAATGCTGATGTGTAGTATTTCTTTTCTTACTCCGACAGAAGTCATGGTGAAAGTTCATGTTGTTGACCTGAAGCAAGAAACTGTGGCTCCTCCTGTTAGTGTCCGTGCTTATCTGAATCAGACTGTAACAGAATTCAAGTATCTTATTTCAAAGGTAGATTAATATCTTCACTTAGCCACTCACGCAGTGAGGTTGACTTTTTGCCCGGTGCGTTTCAATATTCCTGCCTTACTATGGTATCTTTCCCCTTTTCTCCCTCCTCTTATTTGTGCACGTATAATAAACTTGATCTGTCTTGTTAGTGTCAGAAAATTATTTTTTATAGGGTATATTTCTGTTTCCTTGTTCCATTTTAGGCTGTACATTTGCCTGCTGAAACAATGCGGGTTGTGCTGGAACGTTGCTACAATGATTTGCGCCTTCTCAACGTGGCAAACAAAACACTGAAAGCTGAAGGCTTTTTTAGAAGCAATAAAGTAAGCTATTTGGGCTCCCAGTTACTTCATACTGAAGTGATTTCTAAGCGCTAATATTGTAAGAACAGTAGATTAAAACTTTTTTTTCACCATGCATATATAACTTTGAAATAATAAAGCTAAGAAGAAGTACAGTTATTTACTGGATTTCAGCAGCTTTTAAGGCTAAAATCTTGAACTGGCATGGGAATACTTTTAATTGGCATACATAGTTTATATATCCATAGTTTGGGTTAGTTTCTTAAATTCAGATAGGGGAGGGCTGCATGTGTGATTGTAGAAAATAGTGGAATACCCGCTTTATGTATTTATTTAGGTATTCGTTGAAAGTTCCGAGTCTCAGGATCGACAGTTGGCATTTACGGATTCCCATTTATGGAAAATTCTGGATCGCCATGCAAATACAATCAGACTTTATGTTTCATTACCAGAACAATCTCCTGGATCACAGTTTAGAAGGACAGTTTTTCAGAAGGGCAGTGGAGATTCCAGCAATGTAGATGAACTCTGTCAAAGAATAAAAGGACCTTTAGGTAATATGAAATCAGTAGAAGCTATCCTAGAAGAGAGTACAGAAAAACTTAAAACCTTGTCTCTACAGCAACAGCAGCATGACATGGATAACGGAGACAGCAGCAAGAGCACAGAGGCAAGTGACTTTGAGAACATCGAATCACCCTCTAATGAGGTAGATTCATCAGCTTCAGCAGAAAACCATGAGCTCGCAAACCAAATTCAAGTTTCTGATCCAGAAAATTTCCAGTCCGAGGAACGGTCAGATTCTGATGTGAACAACGATAGGAGCACAAGTTCCGTGGACAGCGATATTCTTAGTTCGAGCCACAGTAGTGACACCTTATGCAATGTGGACAATGCTCCCATCCCCTTGGCTAATGGTCTTGATTCACACAGCATAACAAGCAGCAGGAGATCTAAAGCAAATGAAGGAAAAAAGGAAACATGGGATACAGCTGAGGAGGATTCTGGTACTGACAGCGAATATGATGAAAGTGGAAAGAGCAGGGGTGAAACACAATATATGTACTTCAAGGCAGAACCTTATGTTGCGGAGGAAGGTTCAGGAGAAGGGCAGAAATGTGCGTATAGACAACGAAAGGTGTATGATTTCTAACATAGAGCTGTACTTACCTAATGCATTATTTCTTCTGTAAAAATCTGCATATACAGAGAAGCCATTTGTTTACTGTACCTTGAGAGGTGTTTCTAGATTTGCAAAACATATATGTTGTCTTCAGCTAACAATAAAGGGGGATTTGTTCATCAGCCAAAATAATTCTTGAAGGCCGGCGGACTAAGCTGCATGCTGGTGAGGATAATTTCACTGGGCTTCTCCTCCTTGTTTCAGGTTGCATTGCTTTTTGTTCATCTACATCCCATGAAACCTCTAACATCAGTGTTTTGCAGAACATGGCAGAAATGTGGTACAGTGGAAAATAACTACATTGTGACTCCAAGCCAGTGTTTTAATTGAGTGACTATCTGTATCCTATGGAGTTTGATTACCAATAGCGTGATATAATTTAGTTGGGGAAGCTCCCACTCCCATTCCAAGGACTGCGCTTTGAAGAAAAGGCAGGATTAGAAATGCATGCCAGGAAGCTCATCTATATACTAATAGCGAAGGTGCCCCCTGCGTGCAGATATCTAAATCTGCACATTGGGGGCACCTGGGGGGCAGGGAGATTTTCCTGCACACTTGGGGCAGTCCCCAGGTGTGCACAAAAATCTAAAAAGTTGAAAAAAATATAGAGGGGATATTTAAATCCCCAAAAAGGTAAAAGAGCCTTCCCTGCGCATGCGCGGGGGGGGGAGATCTGCGAAGGCCCGGTGGCTGCAAGCCGCTCGGGCCTCGCTTCCAGAGCCGAGGGGCGGGGATGGGGGGGAAAGCTTACCTGCTGCTGCTGCTGCTTCCTCCTCCTGCTGCTCTGCTTGGAGCTCTTCCCCCCTCCACGAGTATCGCGGGTCCCTTTTCTTGTACTATTTCTAATTCTTGACTGACATTTTACTTTAAATATGTCTTTTTTCCAAATTGGTATGAGCTTGGGAAAAGCTGTATGCAGGTGTCCTCAATAATTGTGCCGCCTTCTAAATTACGGCTTAGGGAATAGTTATTAATTAAATCCATTTCCCTCTGGATCTGGAGTTTTTCCTGCCTAGTGGCAATGAAAGACAAATATGCACAGCCTCCATAGAACAACACTGTGTTAAATAGGACACTGCTAAGGAAATTATGCAACTATATAGGGGTCTTTTCTCATTGATCACCTTAGTCAGAAACTCTGTAAGGCTAGAGGAGGGAATAAGAGTTGCCCATGCGTAGAGTTATGGCATGGCACTATGATGACTGAATGCATCTGTGGCAGTAGTGAGAGTCACCGTACAGGAACTGAGTATTGTTAATTTTCATGCTGACCATTTGTCCTTTCTGGCTTAGGGTTATTAATTCATGTTGATAAAAGAATTACACTTTCTGCCTTCAAACAACATCTGGAGCCATTGGTTGGTGTTCCGTCCTCTCAGTTCAAGGTCTTTCGAGTTTATGCCAGCAATCAAGAATTTGAAAGCGTGCGGCTCAATGAGACCCTTTCATCCTTCTCAGATGACAATAAGGTTAGTAAAGCATGCCATTGGATACCAAAAACACACTGTAAGTGCCAGTATAGGGAAATGTAGTCAGAGATTCTACAGCTTGATCAAATTAAGGGTGTTTATTTTCAAACTGAAGGACTTTATTAAATGTCTCTCTTCTCCATTTGGAATGAATATTCATTTAAAAATATTTTTTATAAATATATACAAAAGACACAGAAGAATATATAAAAAGGCTGAAATATACAAGAATAATCGACAGTATCATCACCATATTCTATTAAACAGTAGAGACAACAATTTACAATTAAGTAGTAACTGTTATGCCTTTCTTAAGCATAAAGTTGAATCACTTGCTGAACATTATGAGAACTGTATGTCTGGTTACAATTATTAGTTAGAAGATACTATTCTGCAAATATTGCTTGCCTAAAATATTTCTTTTCTCTTAAGCCTCTACAGAAACAATTCATTCATCGCTGGTAAAGTGTCTTGGTTCCCCCCCACCCCACCCCCAGGATCGAGCAATTCACTGCTGCAAGCATATTTAACAATATCTGAGAATTTATGCGTTTTATTTGTTTTCTTAGTAGAATTTCTTCCTACTTTACAGATAACAATTAGGCTGGGGAGAGCACTGAAGAAGGGGGAATACAGAGTCAAGGTTTATCAGCTCTTGATAAATGATCCAGAGGTAAGCAAAGCTCTTGAAATTAATTGATAGCTTCCCCCCAATACAAAAAGTTGACTTTCAACACTATATTTGGGTACTGTATATGTACCATGTTTCCCGTCCTCCTTGGCCACTTTATTAGAGGTGTAACATTTCTGAAACCTTTGAATCCATGGCAAAGACCAGGATTTTTCCCCATTTTAAGAAAAAAACTCAAAACAGAAATTTGGGGGAAGTTGAAATCTATATTTCAAATATACTAATTTTCTTACCACTTCTATATTTTACTAGTTTAAAAACATAAAATGCATTGTTTATAATTTACTGCATAGAAGTTGATAAATTTGAACAAAATGATGACATTTAACTAATTGTAAACGTTCCAAGTGTAAGAATTGGAGAAGCTTAGGTTGAAGAAGCTTGTGTGTATTTTAATTCTTGATGGTTGGAAAATGTGTCCCTCCCCTCTTGAAAACAGAAACTATCCACATTGGAAATCAAATAATTTAGTATCTCAAGTTAGATAAAAAAAATGTTTGATACTCTCTACATTATCCAGAAAAAATCAGCAGCCATCTGTTTATCAGAGCTGAAAGTGGGATTACTGTGTGTACCACAAGCAGTGGTCACTCTTTCAACATGCTTCCAACTCTGAAGAAATTACTATCTGCCTGCAGCCTAACAGTTTACAGTATTAAGAACTGTCAGCAGATCTGACCTGAGTTTAAATTTCACTGTAACAATTGTCTCCTCTGCAGGGTACAATCATAGCTGTAACTGTACAAAATTATTCTTATGGCGCCCATATCATATAAAGTAAATAATACCTCGTTGAACATATTGCCCTCTGATCAGAATCATCTTCTGAATGCTCAGTTGTTTTCAGTTCTTGGACTTTCACCTTTAGCTTAATGGAGCGCAGAGAACAAGGCTAGGTTAAAACTAGCTTCTCAGCTCTTCCTCGTGTAATGTGTTCCTTGATTTTATGTACATATTTTCAAATGTAGTCCAGTTTCTCACATGCTGCAGAAGATAGAGGAATCTGAAGGAGGTAAGGGGGCATGTGTCTGCAGTATGCAGGAGTTGTAATTAGTACTGAAGATCATCCTACATTATTGTTATAAAGCTTTCAGAAAAAAATTAATATTTTAAAAGAATTTCCTGAATGAAGCTGATTGTTTGGGTCTTTTCCGATCTGGATTCAGGCCTGGTTATGGGACTGAAACAGCCTTAGCCTCTCTGGTGGATGGCCTATGCCAGGAGATGGACAGAGGGCGTTCAATCCTGTGAATTCTTCTGGACCTCTTAGCAACTTCTGGGACCACCTTATAGACTAGGACTGAGAGGCACTGTTTTGTGGTGGTTATGGCCTTACCTCAAAAGTTGGTTTCAGAGTGAGGTCAGCCTCCGACCTACAGGGTCCTTCAAGGGTCCATTTTGTCTTCCATGCGTTTCAACATCTACATGAAGCTGCTGGAAGCAGTCATCTGGCGATTTGGGCTGAGGTGCCATCACTATGCAGATGACACTCAGCTCCATCTAACGATTCCTGCAGATCCCAGAGAGGCTGTAGCAACAGGTGCCTGGAGGCAGGTTTAGAATGGATGAGAGCTAACAAGCTGAAACTTAATCCTGATTTTAATAAGAAGGTGTCTGATTCATTTATTGCAAGGACAGAGTCCAGAGCCATGGTGCCCTCCAGTGTTCTCTCCCCCCCTCCCAGCAGGACCTTGGAAGATCCTCAGGTACCAGGAGATGGAGGGTTTACTTGTACCCTGCTCCCTTTCTTCTGGCTGCCACAGTCCTTTTCTCTGTAGTCTGGGGAGTGGCCTGGCCCTTCCTCCTTGGTGACCCTCCCTGGTCTGCCTTTAAAAGGGTTCCCCGGGGGAGGGACATTCCCAGGCTCTCCCTGTCTCCTTACTTCCAGGGCAGGGCCTGACCACCTGGCTGGGGAGAGGCCAATGGGACTTCCAACGGGGCCTCTGTCTTCTCATTGTGCACTCCCATCTATTCCACAAGGAACCTTATTCAGGCCTGTGTGAGCCCAAGGAAGTTGAAGCTACCATCTCTTCCTTTCCCTTCCCTTTCTGGAGATGGGCTCTGGACCAGACTGTCAGTGGTGCTGCAGCCTGCTGCTGGGCTGGGCCCCTTTTCCCTTTCTCTCATCATCACCAGGGCTTCTGCTGTCTGGACATCTAGCCAAGGTTGCAACCGGCTGAAGCCCTGTTTTAAGTGTTCTCTCGGGAGTCACCTGCCTTGACTCTGGGCTCCCTCCCCACTGCTCCTGGCCTTGACCTTGTATCTCCTGCCTCCCGTGGCTTCCAATGGGTTGGGAGGCTGGTGGTGCGCTGGGCTCGCCTGTCCAACCGTGGCTGCCAGTGCCGCTGAGGCGTCCTGCCACTAGTCTACTGCAGCTGTTCTCCTCTGGCACTTCCTTGCCGGTGTCTCCTGCTGCCAGCTCTCCTGGCCAGGATGACCGGGTTGGGCATGGCTCCTCCTCCAGCAGTAAGTGCTAGCTGGGCATGCCGACCCTGGACAAGGTACTGTTGGTGGAGGGAGGGTCTGACACACGAACTGGGGTATATCCCGTTCTGGATGTACTCTCCCTAAAGGAGCAGGTTCATAGCTTGAAGGTGTTGCTAGACCTGGGTCTCCTGTTGGATACAGGTGGCAGTGGTTGGAAGGGCAACTTTCACAAGTTCCAGCCATTCCCAGGCAGGAAGCATCGTGCCACTGTGGTGTAGATTAGATAATTGCAATGTGCTGTACTTGGGGCTGCCCTCGAAGCCCGTCTGGGAGCTACAGCTGGTACAGAATGCTGTGGCCAGAAGACTGGAGCGAGTTCTAGGGATCATATCACTCTAGTCTCGATCCATCTACGTGGGCTCCCAATTTGCTTCCAAGCTCAATTCAGGGTGCCAGTATTGGTCTTTAAAGCCCTGTGTGGCTTGGGGCCAGCAGATCTGAAGGACTGCCTATGCCCATATGGACTTAACCTTGACCATGTTGGTCATATTTAGAAGCCCTGTTTTGGGTGCCCTTACCATCTGAGGCTAGACAGGTGGCAACTCAAGAAAGGACCTTCTCAGTTGTGGCACTGGAAATTTGGAACTCCTTCCCCGTGAATATTCATCTTGTCACCCTGTGTTATCTTCTGCCAGTGGGTGAAGACTTTTTTGTTTTGTTTGGCATTCCCTCACTAAATCTTATTAGCCTATCTCCCTGTTTGTGAATGTGTTTACATTTTTGTGTGTTTATATTATGTTTTACTTAATTATTTTAAATGTTTTATATTTTTGTGTTTTAAATGCTTTTTAATGCCTGAAACATTTCAGTGTTTTAATGTTCACCATTTTGGAGACCCTGAAATGGGTGAAAACACAGTATAGAAATGTTTTATTAAGTAAAACCGTGGCTTTAAAAACCTAAAAGGTTTTAAAAAACCCTTTTCCAAGTCTCTCTTCCTCCCTGAGTACTTACATGTTTGTTACAGTAGTCTTTTTCCTAAACGGAAGTTAATCCATCAAATCACGTATTTTACATAAGAATTACAGCATGACTGTGCTTTCCATTATGAGTTACCATATCAGGCAGCGAGTGTTAAAGGTGGTTGACCAAACAGCAGTCTAAACAAGAATATATATTGCTGTTTGTAGAATAAAATTAATCCTTTTCTCTACGCAATACACTGTCAATTCAGTTAATCTCTAGATTAAATCTCTAGAGGGGGGAAAGGTCAACTGCATTCACACCAACTAGTGTTCCCTCTAAGCCGAGTTAGTGTGAGCTAGCTCACAGTTTTTTAGCCTCCGGTTCACACATTTTTGTCTTGGCTCAGGAAGGAAGGCTCCAGAGCAAACCAATTTATGCAGGAGCCAAATCGCTCGCTCACAACTTTAATGCCAGTAACTCACAAAGTAGAATTTTTGCTCACAAGACTCCACAGCTTAGAGGGAGCCTTGACACCAACAGCATTTTATGTGATCTGGCACTTAAGCAAGGAGAACCTAGCTATTAGTGATCCAGAGGAGTTAGCCATGTTAGTCTGTTGCTGCAAAATAGTAAAAAGTCCAGTGGCACTTTTAAGACTAACAAACTTTATTGTAGCATAAGCTTTCGAGAAACACCATTCTCTTCATCAGATGGCTCTTCGTGGTCATTCTTGTCCTTCAGCTACTCCAATAGCTAATTCTCTTTGGTTTATGTATTTCTATATAATTTCAGGCTAAAAAAATATTCCATTGATTGCTTTGAGCTAAGAGATATATGTGTTGGAAACTATTGTCATCCGTTTTAAATTGGTCTAGAATCTTTAGTCGCAGAAAAGATCTCTAATTACATGGTGATCTAACGTCTCTTAGTTTTCACTGTGTCTTTTAACAATCTTTTTCAAATTAAGAACATAAGAACATAAGAGATGCCAGTGGTGGATCAGGCCAAAGGCCCATCCAGTCCAACACTCTGTATCACACAGTGGCCAGAAATACCAGTGCCATCAGGAGGTCCACCAGTGGGGGCAGGACATTAGAAGCCCTCCCACTGTTGACCCCCCCAAGCACCAAGATGACAGAGCATCACTTGCCCCAGAGTCCCTATCTATACCTTGTGGCTAATAGCCACTGATGGACCTCTGCTCCATATGCTTATCTAATTCCCTTTTGAAGCCGTCCATGCTTGTAGCCGCCACCACTTCCTGTGGCAGTGAATTCCAAGTGTTAATCACTCTTTGGGTGAAGAAGTACTTCCTTTTATCCGTTCTTGATGTTGTATTATTCACTCTTTCATGTCTGTAACAGTCTTGGCTACATTTCTAGATTTTTCTGAGATGAAGTCAGAGATGAATGGAAGCCCCTTGTTGAGTCTCCCCCTCCCCATCGCCAGATATCAATATCTAGTAAAACAAACCCAGAATTCTGCATTTCCCTGTTCCCCATTACTTTGCCGATCCTTGGGAGATGCGGAAATGTGTGTCCTGACGATGCTGAGGCAGTAATGATACAGTACTAAGCTGAGTTACTCTTCTAAGTTTGTTGAAGTCAGTGGCCTAGAAGGGTATAACTCTATTTAGGACTACACTGTAAGTAACTTTACTGCATGTTACAGAACTGGACTTGGGGACACACTTCTTGATGGCAGAGTTCATTCCGCTGTTTATGGGGGGGGGGGGAAATGATCCTTCCATTCTGTTTTCTAAATGAGCTGTTTGCTGGTATGAATAGTATTTAAAATCTGTTGTGTTCACAGCCCTGCAAGTTTCTTCTAGATTCTGTGTTTGCTAAAGGAATGACGGTACGCCAGTCAAAAGAGGAGCTACTTCCTCAGCTCAGGGAGCAATGTGGACTAGATCTGACTGTTGAAAGGTAAAGAGCATTATAGTAAAGTTTGTATCTTTGGCACTGTTCACACATGCAATGTGTGAACGTTATGAACAGAGGTCATTTCGGGGGGGAACACGGGGGAATGCAGTTCCCCCAGGTGAGGTATGGGGGGGCGGGGCACATGACGAAGCCCCGCCCCCTGCTTCCAGCCGCCCCGCTTCTGGCCCTCATTCAGCCAGGAGGATACAGGAGAAGAGGGAGGGTAAGTTGCTTCCTCCTCGCCTCTCCCCACCCCTGCCTGCCTGAAGCCAGGGAGGGCCTTGGTGGGGCTTCCTTACACTCCCGCCGGCCTTACAGGTCCACCACCGGGCCCCTGATGTCAGGGGGGGTGGCATATGCTAATGAGTTATGCTAATGAGTTCCCCTAGCTCTTTTTCTACGAAACGACCCCTGGTTATGAAAATTATGTGGCCAGGAGCCAAGGTGGTAGAGTGCACTGCAACACTTCAGACTGTTGCTGGTGGATTCCTTTGTAGACAGAACTGCCTGGGGATGGGCCTGGCCAACCTGAGCCTCTGGAGCTATGTCTGAGGGGAAAGTGACTAACGAGCCACAAGAGCAGCTGCCTGGGAACTCACTGCAGCTGGCCAAGGGTCTTAGAGGACTGGACTGGTGGCAGAGGGAGACAGTGGTGGCCTTGACAGCACTGCCTCACTAGGAGAAGCAGGCATCCAGTAGGGAGGAGGGAGAACCAGCAGCATGAACAGGCAGTCACAGGGAGAGCATGGAGAAAAGCACTGGCCCAGGCCTGCTCTGACATGCTAGGACATCCAGGAGCCAAGAGGATTGGGAAAGGCTGGAGAAGAGGTGGAGCCAAACCCAACCCATATACTTCTGACCCCACAACAGGCCAGGAGGAGTGAGGGGGCCTCACTCTGAGGTCTGGGGGAGCGCTGGCTCGGGGAAGTCTGAGAAACAAGGTGGCACAATGCCCTCCTCTTCCCATTCTGGGGCCTACTCTGTCATGTGGGGGGTGTGGGGCTGGAGAAGGAGGAGCTCACAAGAACACCATGCAAACAGAAAACAGGAGCAACAGTATTCCACCCCTCTCTTTATCTGCTGTATGGACTTTCTGTGCAGGCTTTCTGTTTCCAGGTATTTTTGAACATACAGCATTATTACAAAACCTGATCCTCTACTTACAGCTGAAGTGGTACAGCCCATTCTGCCTCATCATTCTCCTGCCTGTGAGAAAGAGGCCAGATTAGGTGTTTATTGCATGACGAGTTAAGATGTATTCAAGATGGGAAACCATTGATATTGTACATTTTAAGAGTTAGGAAAGGGGGGGGGAGAATACCCACTTTTTAATATGGCTATAAAGCAGGATATTTGGACATGAGAAACTGATGTCTTATCTGTCACTGGTCATCATTGCCTGTTTTAATTTGTATTGTTCAAATTAATCAACAATAAGTGTTGCTGACATTTTGCTGTTTTAAATTGTAGCACACAGAGGAAATGTTTTCATTATTTAATGGAGACAAAGTATTGCAGAAATTATTTATATGGTGCTTTAAAAAAAGTTATGCATGAGTGGGTTTGCTGCTGCTTTTTTCTCAGGCTTGTTAACAGCTCCATTGTAAATAGACATTTTTGTATTTAACTTCATTATTAAAAAAAGGAAAGTAGAGAGATTAACATTACCAGTGGATGTTAATTATTACTAAATTATTACATATTCTGCAAATGTTTCCACAGATTCCGCCTAAGAAAGAAGACCTGGAAAAATCCAGGCACTGTGTTTCTGGATTACCATGTCTATGAAGAAGATATAAATATTTCAAGTAACTGGGAAGTCTTCCTAGAAATACTGGATGGTAATAACATTGTACAGTTAAAATGTTAAAGCAGTGAAGTGGTTATTTTAGTGTCATTATTAAAAGGTGGTAAATTGGATTGTCAGAAGTATTTTGTGACACAAAAAACAATGTATTTGCAATGTGTATACATGGGAATGTCATATCATGGTCTGTAGTAAAGTTATGAAAATGTCCTGCTAACTTGCAGTATCTGGTTTTTTTCATCCATTTGAATTTTCATGGAAACAAGTAGCCCAGAGTTGGTTTCTACAAGCTAAAATGACATGCAGTTAATTTATTAGCTTTGTAACAGGACCACTCTAGAATGTGTTCCACAACATGGTGCCTGTGAAGAAATGCATTTTTTCCTTTAGAGATCCCCCCCCCCTCTCTGGGCAGAGAACAGGCAGGAAGGGGGGAAATCAGTTCAATTGCTTTCCAGACTTACTTCATACAAATGCTAATAGGTCTAGACAATGGGATGGTCAAGCTCTCCCCCGCCCCCTTCAAGCAGAGAACAGAAATTTGGAGGTGTTAAATACTAGAGAGACGTCAGGAAGGAATTCATGAAGAGTCTCCAGGAAAAGCTTTTCTGACCTGGCCTGTCCTGGTCAGTGGGGGGAAAGAGAGGTGATAAAACTCAGGGGAGCAAGGAGGAAGCTCTCTTTGGTGCTGAGTCTGTCAGAGCAGACAGAACTCTTAACTGAGGTCTGGAGGAGGCAGCTATTAACCATGTGCTGGCATGAAGAGCTGAAGGAAGCTGCAAGGTAATGGACCTCTGTAGAGATCTATAACATCCTACGCTAAGGAGCCTGTCCTATATTTTAACATCTGATAGGGCATGTATAGAGAGAGGGACACAGGAATCTCTTTTGAATCCCTTGCTCATCTAGTGCTGTGCTAAAAGTATGCTTGTGAACATTTCTTTTAAATAAATGCTTTATAACTTTTGATGCTGGTAGTGGTTCTCTGTACCACATAGACCTCCACCGTCTTGGACATGCTATTGTAAAAGTAATGCCGGGGGGAGGGTAGTCAGTTGGCATGGCTATTCCTCCAGGGGTGTGCAAGGCAGTGAATGGTCCCCATGTTGATCAGGTGCTGAACAGCAGGAGACACAGAGGCAAGGCCTCAGAACTTGGAAGGGAAGCTTGGAAGGGAAGCTGACCCTGCCAGCGGGCAATTCCTTACAAAGGTCAGGTGGTGGCAGTGGTTACCCGACAGAGAAAGAAAAGCCTCTCAAGGGTTTGGGAAAACTTTGGAAGGCAGGGTGGAACAGGGCCTCCAGGCTGGAGTAGGCCCGTTCTGCCACAGTGCCTGTGGGCGCCGTGGCACCTGCAGACACCTTTCCTGGCACCCAACAAGTGTTTTTAGAAAGTGGGTTAGCTTTTGCCCAGCAGGGCTTTTGATTGGCCATTGAAGGTCTGATTGGCTGTGCTTTGGTAGCTACTGCCAGCACAGCAGAAGGATCTTCAGTGTATGACTGAAGATAAGCTGTGTAAATGCAAGAAAGTATTTTGAAGCAATATGTTTATTTTAAAAGAGAACAGAGCTTTTGCCTGAAATGTTGAAGTGTTACATATAACATCACTCCCTGGTTGGCTCTGCCTCTTGTGGCAGCCATTTTATGGTTGCACCCACCACCCAGACTTCTAAAGATGCCTTTCCAGTTAAGAAAGAAGCCTATATGTTGTTCTGCAATTAAACAAGCTTGGTTCATTGAGTTGCAGCTAAAAATGCAGATGTGATTACAAGAAAGCTCAAGCTGCTCCCACTCCACCTTCTTAAAAAAATACCTTTACCATTGCATGATATCTGCAGCAGGTTCCTTCCTTCAAAGAGTGAAAGGTAAAAATAGATCTGTGAAATGAATATTTAGAAGTGGTTAAAAGATGGCTGCCTAGAAGCCGTCTTCCATGTGATTCTCCTCCAACCTCTTATGTTCCTTTCTAGAGCAAAGTCCATTTAATCTCCTTTCTACTTCAGCAGGGAATTATTCTGTGCACGTATAGATCTCTTCAAGTCTTACTGAGAGTACTTATAATACCCAAAATCAATTTTGCAGGAGCAGAAAAAATGAAGTCTATGTCACAACTTGCTGTTCTGTCAAGACGGTGGAGGCCATCCGAAATGAAGCTGGATCCTTTTCAGGAAGTAGTTTTGGAAAGCAGCAGTGTCGATGAATTAAAAGAAAAGGTGAATGAATGGCTTATGTCTTGAAAGCTGCACCTGTTCCTTATTTGATTCTGGAGAGGACCACAGTAGTGATTGACAGTGACAAGGGTGGGTCTTTGGTGGTTCCTGCTTTTGAGATGGTTTCAATACAAGCAGTGTTTCTAGCAGCCCATTCCAATTCAGCATTCTAAAATTTAAAAACTATAATATGTTCAGAATAGATTCAGGTGAGTAGTCATGTTTGTCTGAAGTAGCAGAACAAAGTTTGAGTCCAGTGGCACCTTTAAGACCAGCAAAGTTTTGTAAGAGACAATTTATTTTGCTTTGATAACTATTGAATGTTAAAATTTACCAATATAGAATAAGAAACAGAAAAAAATATATATGAAGAGATTAGTTACCTATTGAATTTTTAAAAAAAGAGGGAAGAAAAAAGGAATTTAAGAACTTTGCAGGAGGTTGTAGCACTGTGGGAAGCCATGTGGGGGGGGGGGAAGGGAGGAGGGTAGAAGGAAAATGTATAACAAATGTTGATATTGAGTGATGATATCCTAAATAAAAATTGTTTTTAAAAAAAGACCAGCAAAGTTTTATTCACAGTATAAGCTTTCATGGGCGTGCACACTTCTTCAGATATACTTTGAATAAAACCTTGTTGGTCTTAAAGGTGCCACTGGACTCAAACTTTGTTCTGTGTTCAAAGCAGTTAACAACAAAAATAAACCATGCTTTAAGTCAAGCCTCAGGAGTTCAGTATATACTTCAAGATCAGAATGTTAATCCTTATGCTTCTCAGGCAGCCAATGTTTGATGCAGATAGTCCACAGGTGCTTTAGTTCATATGAAATGAATTGTTGAATTTAACTGAATTGGCTGTGAAATGTGGCAGCAGATGTTTCCGTATAGTCTCCTTCCTGGAACATTTGTTTGTAGTCAGGTGGTGTGAGCGTCATTGTAGTGTTGGTCTGCTAAATAATTTCAGTTCATGCTAAGTGGGGTCAGCTGGGGATGCTGATGGAATCTAGTCCATGCTGCCTGCAGGTGGCTGCTGCATCTATTCCCTCTTTTCTCTCCACCCTACCTAATCCAGCTTTGACATATTACAGGGCAGTGAAAGAGAACTGACCTGCTTGGCTTGGCTTTTGGCTGTATCCTATGGGCTGCTCCGAAATCTAGGAACTGGAACAGTTGAACAGTCTATACTGCAGATCTTTAGCAATAAATGACAAAGTGAGGCTGAGTTTTGATGCTGGGCAGCCAGGGAAGGCCTGGCCCCTCTTCCTCTCTCCCTCTGCCATGACTCGCCGCCTTTCCTCACCTAATGGGGAGGGAGGAGATGGGCAGTGAGGACCTCCTGCTGCACTGGTTAGGGTGAAGAGGGCAGGCACCACCAGGCCTTACCACACTGCTGAGGGACAAGAAGGTTGGGCAAGAAAGCAGGATATTGTCTTGGGGGGGGGGATTTGGGTTCCTTAAGGCTAGAGTGCCCAAAATTCATGGGCTGGCTCTGCCCCACGGTCATCCTCTGGCATTGCATAGGATCCAACTCCTTGTGTATTAGCCCTGAAGACGATTGCTTTGCAGCAAAAGTTGTTTTCCGTACCAAAATTGTGCGAAATGACATGAATCGGTGTGTAGTTGTCTGTGAATGGTGATCACGAAGAGAAAAATTGTCACAGAAAATGCTATGTAAATCACGTTTATGGGTTTTAAAACATTGCACTAGGATATGAAGAGCAATAAGGCGAAATAGAATACCAATAACATTCGCTGTTTGCAAATTAATTCACCATATGCAGAACGTCTTTGCTACCCTAAGGAAAGAAATGTAATTTCATTGTTTTCTTAAATAAAAGCTGAAGATCTCGGATTTCTGTACCAATGGCTAGATTCCCAATTTTGTAAAGACATTTGAATAGGCATAAACATAGAGAAACTAGCAGCTGTTTTATTTACTCAGATTAACGCCAAACTTTTTTTTTTTACAGCTTAGTGAAATAAGTGGAATCCTTGTAGAAAACATTGAGTTTGCAAAGGTGAGTTGTTTGTTTCTTCAAGCTATGTAATAGTCCCCTGACCTGGATAGCTCAGGCTAGCCTGATCTTGTCCCATCTTGGAAGTTAACCAGGGTCAGCCCCGGTTAATGCTTGGATGGGGAGACCACCAAGAAGGTCTGGTGCATCATGACACTTAACGGTATTATCTAGCTACGTTTTTGTATATCTACATAATCTGTGTTCATTGTGGCTTCTGTGCAGTCTCACATTGGGAAAAGATTTCGAAAGCTTTCTGGTAGCCTAGGAGTGCCCCTTCTCCCTCTGGTGCTTTTCTGTCAAAACAATCACATGACCAGGAGGAGGGGTGCTACTAGGCTTGCCAAGTCCCCCCGGGGGGCAGGGAAAACCCCGCCCCAGAGGCCCGTTCCCCGCCGCCAGCGGATCAGGCCCCGGGGGGGACCCCACCCCAACATGCATGTCACCCGGAAGTGACGCGACCACGCCGGGCATGCTGGGGACGGGGCCACGGTCATCCAAGGGGAAACTCTATGGTTTTCCCTCGGATGGTCATGGCCCTGCCCCCACCATGCCCGGTGTGGTCGCATCACTTCCGAGTGATGTGGATGCGGCGCGCGCGCACTATGCTCGCACTCCAGCCGCCAGCCGGGAGTCCCCCGCTGCGTTGAAAATCAGACTTGGCAACCCTAGGTGCTACTCCCTCGGTTCTTTTGTTGCTGTCATGATGAGAGGATCTCCACTGCTTGTTTCAAGTCTTTTCCTCACCTCATTCTTGAGGCTGAGGAGACATATTACTATCAAAAGTTTTTTGCCATCAGTACTCATTCTAGTGAGGAATAAAATACATTTAAAGAAGAAATGTTTCTGGATTTCCACTGTGTCATTAGGGCTCAAAAGGGGCCTTCTCAGGATTGGGCCAATGGTCACTTTAGAATGTTGCTGGATAAAGGCATTCCCACCCCCCTTCCCCAGCGAGGTGTGGTGTGACAGAGCCTTGAATTCACTCACTCTTTTCAAAGGCTTTGGCTGAATAAAAGCACGTTTCTCCTCCTTGGTTTTGTCTGATCTGAGGGGAGAAACCTGGAAGTGTTGCCTGACTGAGCCTCCAATTCAGAACAGCTCTTTTCTAAGGCTTTGGCCGCAGCCGGACTGACTGAAGGACTCCCTTCCTCTCCCTGGCTTCTCTCGAATCCAAGAGCCTTTTCTAAATGAAACACCACAGAAGTGCAAACATTCAAACGAGGGGCTATACCTCTGTTTTGTAAAATCTTTAGAAATCCAGTAAGGAAGGGGGGGGGTTTAGATTGCAACTGTGGAATGAGGACATTGTGGGCTCTAACCAGCGCCTGCTCCATTCATAAAGTCTCATAAGGTTTAGGGTGTCTCATGCCCTTGTTAGGATTCCCTACCAGGGATTGCCTCTCGGTCTTCATGTCACACAGTGCTATCCTTACACTTGTTTCTCATGCCAAACATCTGTGCACCTCTTACATTCTTCGAAAGTGCCTTTTCTTGGGTTTTGGTCTGCTAGGGACCCAATACTACTTTGTATTGGCCTCTCAGGCTCCAAGTGTCCTCACACAACCCATCCTTGTGGGTTGGTAGAGGCTGTCCCACTCTGTCTTGAGTGCATGGCTGTTCAGTGCCCCTTTATGTATCACATGTCTCTCTGGAAGAGTGCTGTTTCCCTTTGCCACTTTCCTGCATGTGTTTTGATTGGGACACTTGTAGAGGGCTCCCTGCTCCTTTATAAGACAGTTCTGGGTGAAGGTCAATATGGGACGTTAAACAACTGGTGGGAAGGTGGTCCCCTGTGGTCTCTTCCTTTGAGGGCTTCACACACCCCTTGTTCACTCAGTGAGCTTGCTCATCTCCCAATGTGGGACTGCACAGAAGCCATGATGATGAAAACAGGGCTTCACTTAACCTGTAACTGTTGTTCATTGAGTCTTCTGTGCAGGCACTCATCCCTCCTGCCAGCTCTGCTCGGGAAACTTAGTGTCTTGGGGTCTCCAGTGGCGGCATGGAGAGAACTGAGGGAGTAGTGCCCCTGCTCCTGGTCATGTGATCATTTCAGTGGGAAAGCACCAGAGGGAGGAAGGGCATTCCTAGCCTACTAGAAAGCTTTGGAAAACGTGTCCGTGGCTGGCCTGTGCACATGCAATCCCACTGTGCACCTGCACAGAAGACCACTCAATGAACGACAGTTACAGGTAAGTGCAACCCTGTTTCCTGGGTGCATACAGTCTTTTTGCTAAGGTCCTTTGTTCTTTCCAGGGCAGAGGAACGTTTCCTTGTGAAATCTCAGTTCTAGAGATACATCAAGATTTGGATTGGAATCCTAAGGTTTCTACGCTGAATGTATGGCCTCTCTACATATGTGACGATGGAGCAGTGATATTTTATAGGTATGCCTTCTTATCATATTTAAAACCCTCATTCGGCAAAGCAAGTGCATGTTATCAGAATGAAACTAAAACTGAAGCTGGAAACTTCCAGTGTTTGGGTTTTCTTTCTTTCTTTTTGAAAAGAGGGATTATGGAGCAGGAATAGGCCATGTATTGTTTAATATTGCATGTGATTTTGCTCATCCTAGTTAGAATAACCTCAACTGTGCTGTTAACTTGAGCTTCTACTGTGAAGATCTACAGACTAGTACACGCTTGATGGCGGTCTTCCATGTAATTCCATTGGGTACCATGATGGGCTTTCAATTAGGCACAGACCCTTTTGGGTGATCCAGTACATGCATGCAAGGAATTCATGTGTGTCTGCTGGGACTTTCATTGTTTTGGCCGTTCAAATTACAAACATAATCCTGGCTTGGTCTGCATCACCATGCCAGTTCACACACTACCAATAACTAGTGTGTGCCTAGTGTGTAGTGTTCACAAACAACTGTAGTAAATCCCTGGGTCATACTGTGCCAGTTCAACATTTGGCACATGACAGTCGTAGTCATAGTCATGGATTTTGATGAGGTTAGCTACAGCCTTCTTAAAAAAATTCATACTGGGATAAGGCCTCACCTCTCTGATAACATTTCTCCTGTGTGCTAGTGGATAAATAATCATTTTTAATCCCATAAATATGAATGTATACAGAAATGTTGAAAACATCCTATCCTTTAGGCACTGTTACTGTTGTGATATATATAAAAAATGAATGACTTGAATAGTGTATGGATATTATTCATGTTATTTAATCTACAGTATATTACATACGCAGACTTTATCCTGTGCTCTTCCAGTAATTAGCAATAATATAATAGACCTGGAAGAAAAACAAACCTAATGCTGACGTATATTAAAAATAACTAAAAAAATAACTGTTTGGAATACAGGTAAATTACCAAGCAACTGCACATCAGACATTCTATACTTTGCACATCTGCTAAAGGGGGGGGAGTTGTTGCGTATATCAGAAATTCGGCACCCCAATACATCATGCGTGCATGAGAATATTGTAGTGCAGTGTTCTGCATGAACTTATTGGTGAATCAACATACCCAAAACCTACTTGCACACAGGAGATATGTGCAGAAATTCATGAACATCTGGAAGTTTCCTAAACAGCTGGTTTTGAGTCACATCTGGATTTTTGCTAAGATTAGTATACAGTACTCTTCATTTTTAAAGAGATTCTCAGTGTCAGAATGGGATCCCCAAGACTCTGCTTGGCAGAAAGTATACCTCATTCTACGACAAATGGAATAAGAGCATCCTTTATGGGAAATGTGACTATAAACACATTTTGGAGGGGTGTGGCCCTGCCACAAAATTGTAGATATTGTTGATATTTTGCAGTCATTTACACATGTTGAAATATAACTATGCAACTCTCATTTGTTGATTTGGCATGGTATGTCTTATCATCACCAAATTCCTCTCTTAAATTGTGGGTTCCAGGGAGATGCTTTGGATACCTCTTGCTGAGAGGCAGTTCTTCTGATCTATATATGTTTCTTTTTTATACTTCATTCTGTAAGCTGTTTTTGAGTTCCCACGTAGGGGTAAAGCAGGATAAAAGTGTTCTTCGTAATAATACTGATCCATCTCCTATTCTAGCATTCTGTGTACGATTGTGGAAAGTACAGTATTTACTCAAATGCAAGACTAGGTTTTCCCCCCCAGGTATGCCATCAAATTCAAAAGATTTTTTTTTTGTCACAAGGTGACTATATTGAACAAAACTATCTTGTTCAGCACTTGTAGCTCCATTGCTACATGCTCAGCATTTTGCAGAAGAAATGCTACTTTAAAGCTTGGTCTCTAGTGCAGTTAGATAAAAACAAACCCACTGTTGAATAACATTTTTAAATGCGATGCTATGAAATTTAAAATTGTTCTTTTATGTATAAGGGATAAAACTGAAGAAGTGGTAGAGTTGACCGAAGAACAGAGAAATGAATTAATGAAAAAAGAAAGCAGCCGGCTTCAGAAAACTGGACATCGCGTGACCTACTCCCCTCGTAAAGAAAAAGCACTAAAAATATATCTGGATGGAGCACCAAATAAAGATTTGACTCAAGACTGACACTTATTTCAGCATTCTCCCTGGGGAATTATTTTTTTGTTTAAGTGAGAGGTTCACTACTACTGTGTAGTGCCGTTACGGCAGGACTTTAGGTGTACCGCAAAGACACCAGCACTGATTGGGCTGCAGTTTTACCAATCAGAAGCACAGAGCCCAGTCAGGCCACTGTTTGACTTGGAATCATGTTGTGTGCACTATAGTCAAATGTACTGTAAAGATAAAAAGGGATGTGCAAATAAAAAAAAAAACACAAAAATGGGGTGGGGGTGGGTAATGAGCAAAAATTGAGGACAGTGTGCACATAGCAGTAGCTAGTTAACTAGCCTCAAAAAGGATATTCATAGCTTGATAATAAAAGCTGTGCAAAGGCCATGAATGAATCTTTTTCTGTTTGTTTCACTGATACACACATTACCTCATTGAAGATTTCTGAAGTAAATGTAACAGTGGCTTTTTAGAAGCATGAGCGTGGAAATAAACTGAAAATGTGATTGAATTGGCAGACCCCAAACTTTATAAAGCTAGATTTTTAAGTGACTCTTGTAAGGTTTCTCTTCCATAAAGCAGGAACATCCGAAAAAAAGTATTTTTAGAAAAAGTTACCATTACCAGCAGGTGTTGTTTTGTCTTCAAGAAGTGTTGTAAGGTAACTGATATTTTTTATTAGGTTACAGATCCAGGCAATCCCACTGTTTCATTGAGTGTGTAAATACAACTCTGCTCTTCTGAGTTAGCAGAACCGCATTTCAGCTACTTACTATGGTATTTCTCTTCACATATCAATATTCACTGTGTACATTTAAAAGTATAGCTGCCTATTTAAATTTGTATTCATTTAATGTTTGGCAATGCTGGGTACTTAGTTCGTATTTTCCCCTTGTTAACGAGTTGCAGGGGGGTTTGTTTGGCCTCTTATTTTTTGTACATTTTGGTTTTGGACTCCTCCAAGTTTGCATCTTCTAGTACCATTGCAAGTCATACTTAATTTTTTTCGCCCTGGAGTTGATTCATAGTTTTATATGTAGGGTTGTTGTTTTTTTAAGTTGGACACCCTTTAACACCTCCCACTATAACCTTCCCAGTAGTTCAGGGTTTGGTGCAAGACTGATTCAGTAAACGTGATTTAATCGCAAGTCGCCAGACACAACAAGGTTTTGGGTTGCTACATCATAAGATCGACTACAAACTTCTACATACGTTTTCTGGTTGTTGTTTTTTTTAAATACCATCTAATTTATATCAATCAATAAAAGGTTTTGGTAAACTTTTCCATGCCAGATGCTGTTTACAACGATGAACATGCCAATAAAACATTTGCTCATTCTGTTATTTTAATCATACTTCCCTTATTTTAATATGAAATGTACAGCATTATCTTATGTAGAGGTAACTTTACAGAAGGAAAGTTTTCCTCTCATGTTTATGGTAGCATCCCAAACGGGAAGTCTCTTTTCACATCTTAATTAGCATGAAAGACTACTTGATGGGCAGAGGCTATAACCTATGAGCACCTTCGAGGACCTGCCTCTATTGCAGATGAATGTAAAGTACCAATTCTTATAGCACGCCTTCAGTGTTCCACAACTTCCTGAGTATCTTGTCGAAGTACAGCCAAGCTATGCCACAGGAAAGATACACCTTGCTTCCTTTTCCTCATCGCCTTATGGGAAAGCCATTGAAGACCACAAAGGATGTTCCGGGAGGTAGGTTATGCAGAGGGGATGATTGGCCCATGTTCATCCAGTGACTTTGATGGTGAGGGTGGATTTGAATCAATGAGATTAAGGAGGACTGCTTTACTTGTGAAAACTCCATGGATTTGAGGATATCAGGTGTCATCTATAACCCAGAGTCCCTTCTGGAACATTATTTGAATGGTGTAATTATCATCTAACCATAGGGAAACAGACTTCCCGAAGTAAAGGAGCATCACTGCAAAGGTACACAGATGAGGACAAGTTCTGTGTTTCAATCAAATGGCATGTTATAATAGGTCAGATAGGCCTGTAGATGCCCAGGAAAAAATATAGTTAATTTCTTCTGTTATAGAATGGCTTGTGTATCTAATAAGTGACTGATACCAGAGGATCAGGCTGGAGATGTGGCTCTTGAGGATTTTGCAAGCCTGGACCTAGCAACTGTGTTCAGTTCCAGGACATAATCCATAGACTACCTGGTCCTTGGATTGATGGTTGATTTTCTGAGATTTTGCAAAGTAGTAGACACATCTTCCTGTCCAACTGTGCTATCATGCTGAGCAGGGGTTGGTACCTCTGGGCACTAGCTTCTGATTCTTTCCAAGCATTTGTATTGTTGCCACTTGAGTTTAACTCAGATCTCCTAATTTTTTCTTTGATGTAGCATAGGATTTGAAAGCATGAAAGGGATGTATGTTTGGGTATTCATTCCTCTTAAAACAGATAAGGTGGTCTGTATACCACACTGATGGGAACATGCGCGCGCACACACACAGTCCACCTTATGTGATCATCAAACGGGGGATCTTTTTATGGGGGGGGGAGGTTAAGGCAAAGAATGAATTTTCTGGTTGGATTTCCATATAACTCAAAAAGTGGGCTGTGCCTCCAAGAAGCTCACATTGAAATAAATGTTAGTCTTTTAAGGTGCTACTCAGTTTTATTTACTATAATGGGCTAATATAGGTACCCTTTTGCAATTCTAGTGATGGTCATGTCTTTGGCTTGCTCAAAACTAGTATCTGGAAGATTTCTTATGATTTAGGATTATTACCTTAAAACTGTTGGAAGGGCTTTTTTTGGTTTGGACGAGCTGTATAAAGCCTTCAAGGCTGAGGATGATGCCTGGTAAAGTGACTAAAATGTAGCCTATAGGAACTGCCTCTAATGGAAAGGTAGGGGGGTTACGTGTACAGAAAGTGCTTAGGGCTGCACGTGTGAAGGCAGCAGAGAGAGTAAAGAGCTCCTTTCAGTGTCACATGAGACAGTTTCCCCTTGATCTTGTGTCTGAATAAAAACTTTGAAGGATTGGGGCACTGTCCTTCCCAGCCTTGTGAAAGTTCCAGGTCGATGTAACCGACTGTGTGTATGCAGACAACATATGGTAAAGGGATTATATGCTGCCAGAAAATTTAATATGCTCTTCTAAGAAACAATGCCTTTTGATGTCCAACCAGTATGACCAAGAATCACAGATTGCTTTAAATTCTCCACGTAACGTAGATTGGAAATTTGGCATAAACTAAACACGCCTTATGGCAATGCTGAAAGGGGCTGTTTTGTTGTTGGAGTAATAAGAGTACCTATATACTGAATGGCACAATTATCCTATGGGGAGAAAGCATGTTCCAAGCTGATTAATTTCAGTCTGGTCACTATATTGAGAGCCAGCATGGTGTGGTGGTTAAGAGTGGTGGGCTCTAATCTGGAGAACTGGGTTTGATCCCCCACTCCTCCATATGCAGCCAGCTGGGTGATCTTGGGCCAGTCACCATTCTCTTGGGACTCTCTCAGCTCCACCTACCACATAAGTTGTCTGTTTTGGGGAAAGGAAGGGAAGGAGATTGTAAGCCACTCTGAGACTCCTTCAGGTAGAGAGAAGGTAAAGATTCCCTTGCTCGAAAGCCAGTCGAATCCGACTCTAGGGTTGCGGTGCTCATCTCCGTTTCAAAGCCGAAGAGCCAGCGCTGTCCGAAGACGTTTCCGTGGTCATGTGGCCGGCATGACTAAACACCAAGGCGCACGGAAAGCTGTTTCCTTCCCACCGAAATGGTACCTATTTACTTGCAATTTCTTGCTTTCGAACTGCTAGGGTTAGGGTTAGGTTGTCAGGAGCTGGAACTAGAGACGGGAGCTCACTCCGTCATGCAGCACACTCGGGTCTCGAACTGCTGAACTACCGACCTTCCACAGCCTGCAGTTCAGCGTCTTAACCACTTGAGCCACCGCAGCTCCTAGGTAGAGAGAAGCGGGGTATAAAAACCAGCTCTTCAAAGTGTAAGTCCTTAGTTACAGCCATGGCTCTGCAGCACTAGATCCTTTGGCGGAGTAGTAGTAGGAAGACAATACAGCTATTCACAGATACTTACACTGTTGTTCTTCACTCAGTATTAGTCCTATTGTACCCCGTGACCTTGTGCTAGAAGCCAGAAGTGCTTTTAGTCCTAATTAAATATCACAGTATTTCTTCTCTGGTGGACAAAGCCAGAAGAACTTTTATTTTTTTTAAACCAAGTAAAATAGAGCATGAACTATTGTAAGCCTTAAAATGGTAGATGTCACGTTTAATCAACCTGCAGAACACAAATATTCAACAGAGTTCCTTGGGCGTTGGTAAACCAGAACTTGAATCTAGGTTTAGTACTCATTGAGATGTGAGTTCACAAGGCACAGATTGAACCATAATACCTGAATGCAGTTTACCTAAGAGCTTAAGGCCCATTAGGCAACATTTTTAAATGAATAAAATTGAAATTTACAACACACTGATTATTTTCCCCCTTAAAAAAATATGCAAGAACCAATGCTCAGTCTTCAAATCGAGAACCAGATTCATCCTATGAGAAATTCCTTTGAAATGAACGATATATACAGAAAAGATGGACTCAAACTAACCACTGATGTTAAATACTTAATCTCATCCTATACTAAATATAAAGCATATCTTGCCTAAAACTTAAAAGAGCCGTCCTTAAATGAAGCTCCTGCCCATGTTTGTTTCAATGAAGAATGTGGTTTCACACTTTGTACAGTGCAGAGGAAAATAACCAATTATATTTTAATTATTGCACTTCTATCCAGCAGAAATAGTTTAGTTTGCTATTAAAAACACACTTTTCTAAAAGCACTTGTGACCAATTAATTACATTTTGTCTGCAAAAATCCTATCACTGGCTATGTCCAATTCTTTGGGAACAGACACTTCTTTCTCCAAGCCTTCCTGCATTTGGTTAATCAGTGTCTCTTCATAGTCCTCAGGAATATCTTGTGTTATAAAATCCAGTAATGATATTTCATCTAGCAAAGGTTCCTCCATGCCCTTTTTCTGGTTTTTATTAAAGGATAGCTCACAGAGAGAATCGCTGCTGTAGCTGTTGAAAAAGTAATACATTTTTATGGTCAGTACAATCATACTTTTCTTATAAATCAATTGAGTAAGAGTTTTTGAACAAATAAGTATGGACCACAAGCCTCCAGGGCATCCAGTTTGTGTGTATTAAAATCCTAACACGTACTTAAACACTGTATCCAAGAGTGCATTCCTGAATCTTTCCCCTGATTTCTGTAATCTATCACTTACTTGCATGAAAAGAGAGGCCCATACAAACTATGCCCCCAGTTCATGTTCAATTGAATCAATGTCACAGTTAACCCAATTCATTTCACAGCATGATTGTGGTTGAAAGAGCCCACATGGTATAGTGTTTAAGACAGCAGCAGATTCTAATCTGGAGACCCAGGTTTCATTCCCCACTCCTCCACATGAGGCCTGCTGGGTGACCTTGGGCTAGTCATAGTTCTCTTGGAACTCTCTCAGCCCCACCTACCTCCCAAGGTCCCTCTCTTGTGGGGAGTGGAAGCGAAGGTGATTCTAAGCCTCTTTGAGACTCCTTAGGGCAGAGAAAAGCAGGGTATAAAAACCAGTTCTTCTGAAACGTTTGGAAGCTACAGCCCTGCACACCAATAGTATTGATAAGCACCTCAAAGTTTCAGAGAATGACTCCTCGTTCACCGCTAGAAGCCAGTTCTAACCCAGTTACTGAGCTGACAGGGAAGGAAACTAGATAAGTTATATTAGGATAATGTATCAAACAAGTCTCTTAGCACTTTAAAGCCTACCAGATTTATTGTGGAATAGATTTCAGGAATGAATCCACAGACATCACAATGAAACAAAAACCTGGAAATGGCTCAACCAAGAAATCAGTAAAAAAATAATAACAGAACTACCTGTAATGTTCAGCTCTGTCTGGGCTGTCCTAGAAAGTTCGAGTGACAAATTGCCATATACACAATATTTGGTCATCGATCTGGCTGGCTACTTACTCTTTTAAAGTCTTACCTCTGCATCTTACAAGTCAATCCATGTGCACAGGGGCAGCGATCCAGGGCTCCATCTGGTTCCAGCTCCCATGTAATTAAGTTGAGGAGTCTATTTGAAGGGTCGTGGCAAGATTCTCCTTCTCCAGGTAATGGGGTACACACAGGAAACAGAAGGTCTGTATGCAGAAATTTGGAGGCTTCAATTATGCTTCTCATACCTAATGCCCTATGAGATCATGGCTGGCGAGGGGTATGAAACTCAAGTGGAAGTTTGCCTACAGCAGTTCTTCAGGTGCACCCCTGAGGATATCTCTTCAGAAGTTAGTCTACACCAAGGTGACAAATTTCTCATGGCAACGCTATTTGTTATTTATTTGATTTATACCCCGCCCTCCTCCGCAAGCGAGCTCAGGACAGGTCACAACAGGTCATTTCACAGTAAAAACAGTATTTAAGGCCCCGGTCACATGGGCCGGATATCACGGGGGGGAGGCGTGGCTAATTGCCCCGGCGCAGTTTGATCTGCGATTATGCGATCAGACTCGCCGGCGGCACACCACCGGTCCTTCCTTCGGCGCTGGCGGGTAAACGAGGGACCGGAGGGGAATGCCGCGTGCCGGCATGATCACACCACGGGGGTCTGGAGGCAGCCCGTGGCAAACGTTTACTTGTACCTTGGAGATACTAGTTTTTTAACTCGCATTGTCGACGGTAAGCCACGGATGCACTCCGCTTCCCAGATGTTGGGGTGTGATCGTGCCCGGATAATCCGCCCACCATCCGTGCCTCTCCCGCAGCAACTTTGCCATGTGACCGGGGCCATAATACACAATTTGAATCCAGTTTAAAACAAATTCAGAATAAGATAGCAGGCCGGTTCATGGTAGTCCAGAGCTCCTCCTGCATGGGTGCTGGCTAGATTGTCAATAAAATATCCAATTTGCCAGAAGATGCTGTGCAGATCTCTTTAGCATCATAGGGCCATTAAACAGGGCAGTATGAGCAGAAGAGGCCAAGATAGTTGGATGTCCACCACCTCAGCTGAAGACCTGGCAGGACAGCTCTGTTTTACAGGCCCTGCAGAATTTTCATAGATCCCAATACACCAGTTTGGGAGAACCGGGTCTGATTCCCCACTCCTCCTTTGGCACCTGCTGCAAGTTCTGACAGAGCTTTTCTTGAAAAAGAGCAGTTTCTATCGGAGCTCTCTTAGTCCCACCTACCTCAGATGGTGTCTGTTGTGGAGAGGGGAAGGGAAAGGAGTTTGTAAGCCGCTCTGAGACTCCCTTGGGTAGTGAAGGGTGGGGTATAAATCCAATCCCTTCTTTTCTCTTCTGATCTCATGTTCCACCAGGCCAGGGCAGAAAATGCCCTGGTCAAGGCTAGGTGGACATCTTTTGGGCTGGGGACTACCAGAAGGTGTTGATCTACAGAGCGCAAGGCTCTCCGGGCACATATTATAACCAGATTTAGTATGGATCTTAAAGTTCTGAAGACCAGAACTGCCCAGTAGTGATGCCATGTGCTTTATTGTAGAGACTGCTTTGTACAATAAAGCAAACTGCCCAGTAGTGATGCCATGTGCTTTACTGTAGAGACTGCTTTGTACAATAAAGCTTTCACCAACTCAAGCACATCCATACTGACAACTTTCCAAGTACAGAGTCACAAAATGGTAATTTCTGGCTGAAAAACTGCTGTTCATTGGCCGGCAATAACTTACAAATCAACAGGAGAAGAAATGTTCTGTCCTGACAGCATAATGCTCACTTGCTCAGTCTTTGGCATATGGGAAGATGTGTGTCTTACACTGTAGTGTTCCTCTAGTAAAAACATATTTTTTCTGAGTTCCAGATTACTGTACACGATAGAACAAAGCAGAAATACAAAACCCACACATTGACGTAGTTCCTTGTTTGGTCTTTCATCCATGGGAAAGAACAGAAAAGATAGCAGAATGCACATGGAAATGGTAAAGTGACTGACCTTTTGTAAATGCACAGCACGTTCCGGAATTACAGTCACGCTGGTTTTCACAAATTGTTCCATTTGCTCCTCTTGAGACAGCTTTCAAGCATTCACCCCAGACACAGAGCTGGTTTCCACAGCACTCATCATCTCGAGAGCAATGCTAGGGAAGATGGGAGTGAAGAAAGAAGAAAGCATGCATGGATACAACTCCCACTTGATTATCAGGACAGATAAGTGATTCGACCTGTGCCATAATTGAGCATCTGGTGGTGGAGAAGAAGAGTGGTCTGGACAAGGTGGCCTTGGAGTTGACATTGTGCAGGGAGAGAGACCATTCAGCAACAAGGAGTGGCTGGCTCTCTCCCAAACTGGAGGTCCTTAAGCCATTTAAGGAGTTCAAAAAGGCACTCATGTGTGCCATGGCAAGCTTGGGTCTCATCGTTCTTGTGATCTGATTGCTTCAGCGACAGGAAGTGCATTCTTCCAGCAGTGTGTGTGCTGGTGCAGAGGCTGCAGGGAAGTATTGAGTCCTACCTGGAACTTCTCACCAAGCAGGTCTATATATTGCCAACTATGAGTGACCTACGCATCAAGGACAGCCTCACTAAGTATGCCAGCCAGCTCATTCACTGGAGACATGAGATCTCTTGGTGGGTGCTTTGGTTGCAGACCAAAAGGGACACACTGCTTCTAGCACTACCCCCACTACATCCCCTTTTGGCCAGGGTCTCTTCCTCCCTTCCTGATATTTGCTTTCTTTGTTTTTCTTTCTTTCTTTCTTTCTTTCTTTCTTTCTTTCTTTCTTTCTTTCTTTCTTTCTTTCCACCTCTTTCATTCTTTCCACCTTTCTTTTTCTCTTCCTTCTTCCATCTTCCCTCATCTATTTGCATTTTGTTTCTTCCTCTCTCTTCCTTCCTCCCTCCTCTCCCTCCCCCATCTATTTACTTTCTTCCCGCATTTCTTTTGCTTTCTCCCTTCCTTGCCCCTCCCTCCTCCATCTATTTGCTTTCTTTGTCTCTCCATCTATTTCATTCTTGCTTTCCACCTCTCTCTCTCTCTCTCTCCTAGACAAATAAATATCATCATCAATATCTGTTTTACCCCTTTTGTTTTTATTTTTGGCAGTCTCATTTAATGTTAATACCGAGCAAATTTTCCAATAAAAACGTGTGTAATATTTATTCATGTCTTGCAGCTCTCAAACATCTGACGTTTATGCTATGTGGCTCTTATGTTAAGCAAGTTTGGCCACCCCTGCTCTTAAGTATTCCAAATCAGGTTTGAGCCCATATAAAACCAGTTATACAACTACGGCTGGCCTCATGAGAAAAGCCTGTAGTAGTGAATTTCACAAGTTGATTGACACTGGGCAAAGAAGTGATGTATATCAGGCTTCTTTTTTGGTAGATTCTGCTTTCTCACAACTATCTTCTTTGACAACTACACAACCCCTATACGTGGGGACTGGAATGTATTTATGGTTCTATGTAGATTTGGGCTTAGGAGGGTATAACTCTGGAAATTCAAAGGCAACTAGCCCATCAAGACCAAGCTTCTGGAATATGCATTGTACTGAGATCCTGTTGCTCAGGTGGCGCACAAAAGTAACAGAAGTTCATCACCGAAGCCAAGTAGGTAAGAGTTAAAATTCCACCATTAGTTCATTGGGAGGGGTTGTGGCTCTGTAGCAGAGCATCTGGTTTGCTTGCAGGAAGTGCCAGGTTCAGTCCTTGGCATCTCCAGTTAAAAGGATCAGGTAGCAAGGGATGTGAAAGACTTCTCCCTGAGACTCTGGAGAGTAAGTTGCCTATCAGAATGGACCTTGACAAACCAATGGGCGGCTCAGTTTAAGGCAGCTTCATGTGAGGTGACATTCCTTATTGAAAATTCTGATTCTGTAATGCTGCTTGGGAGCATGGATTGAAATATACTAAGCCACAGAAACCAGTGATTTTGATGGTGGCACTATGCACAGTTGACTAATTTACAGTGAGGATCAATAATGCTATTTATCAATAAGGACCAATACTGTTATTCATCAGATGACTGGGCAGGGAAACCTCGTCCTGATCTAAAAGCCAGTGGGTTAAATCCTACAAAACTATTAATAGCATAACTTCATGGAAGGGATTTTTGCCCCTTCAAGTTACAAAAAGCTACCTTTTAGGGCTTGAAGACCCCTTGATCCTCAGAAGTAGCTTTTCAGAGGCAAGTGTGGCTGCAGTCAGAAGGGGGGGGAGCAACACAAATAATCTGTGCAAGCAGACCGTTTGCAGTTTTATAGGATCCTCTCTCTTGTTCCCACTAATTATAAACCAGCCAACTTTCCCAAAGTGGTCAGGAACGGCATCAAAAATAAGGAATTAACTATTCTGCATGGTAAACACAGAGAGTATCCACATTTAATAGTAGTTTATGCTGATGATTATAATCAGGGGTCATTTGGGGGGGATGCGGGGGGACGCCATCCCCCCGGGTGAGGTGCGGGAGGGCAGGGCCTGGAGCTCCCTGCTGGTGCCCACTGGAGGTCGCCGCCGGCTGTGGGGAGGACACACTTCCGGTGATGTCAGGGGGTGTGGCATATGCTAATGAGTTATGCTAATGAGTCCCCCTAGCTCTTTTTCTACGAAATGACCCCTGATTATAATGTCATGTCGTCTAATGTTTTATCAACCAATTTAGCTAGTAAAGAAAAGCACCCTTGACTAGCTCTCCATTCTAGCTTAAAGGGATATGAAGAAACACCATTTACTATTACACTATGTTGGACTTGGACCCAGTTAATCAAGCCTGCAGAGAAGTTAAACTCTTCTGATGTTTTTACACACAAAAAATCCTTACTAGGACATTTAAGGCTCATGTATACATAATCCCAGCCAGATGTTTCCAATTCCAGTTGAGTGTTCAGCAGACATTTCAGCAATAGCTTCTTCCTGGTCTTTTTACTTCGATCACTTAGGACTGATGCCTTCTCCTCCTAAATGTAGGGTCTACTGTCTAAATGGTCTACTGCTTGGACAATAAAATAAGTACAAATGTTTCGTGCCTTCAGATGAAAATGTAACTCAACAGTCCACCCATAAAATAACCGGCATAACATGTTAGTAACGGCTGGACATGCAGTGAAGAGAGCAGGAAAGTGTCCAATACTCACTGTGTGTTGGGTTTTGCAGACATAACACTTGTACTCAAAACCAGAGAACTCACAATATTTTCCATTCTCACAGTCCTCATCAATAATGCACTCCTAAGAAAGGAATTAAAATAATTTGCAGTATATTAGGTTGCTAGTCTACTTTGCAGGCCACTTAAAAAAAAAAAGTCCTATATTCTAGTGGCTCTAAGAATTCGTTATTGATTATAACTCCCTCGTGTTTCATATAAAAGTATCTGGTATAAGTACAGCTGTTAGAAAGCACACTATAGTCTGCCCCTGCATAGAACCTACATAGTCATTGTATTGCTGGAAATTGGTGACGGTCTCTTCTTAATGTTTTATACACAGGGCTCTTTTTGTAGCAGGAATTCCTTTGCATATTAGGCCACACACCCCTGATGTAGCCAATCCTCCAAGAGCTTGCAGAGCTCTTCTTACGGGGGCCACTGTAAGCTCTTGGAGGATTGGCTACATTAGGGGGAGGTGTCACTTAATATGCAAATGAGTTCCTGCTACAAAAAGAGCCCTGCGAAATTACACAAACTCCGTTGCTTCTATTATGGTCAAGATGTCCCCCATCTCCATTGCCTACCCTGCATCATTTTCTGCCTCACTCACTTCTCCAGCAAACACACATGGTCTATGGATATAAAGTGGTCTATGGATATATGGATTTCCCTGGCGCCATTTGTAATCTAGTGATGGATTCTTATGTTATCACTTCAAATCACTTTTTCATTTGAGGGGACCAGCACATCTAAAATAGCCCAGAACAGTGGATACTGTCGGGCAGGAGGCCCAGTGTTCTTCCTTCTGAAGTGACTCAAACAGGGCCACAGGCTACATAACAAAGGCTTGGCTCTTAATATTTGGCTTGTGCCTCAGGCAAGCTTTGGGCTTTCCAGAGGGGCAATGCTCAGCAAGCCTTCACAGCTGACCAACTTCACATACTCCTTCCATTGACCCTGTGTCAAGCTCTGGGCTTTTCATAGTACAACATATTTGTAAACTATATATAAAGAAAACCGAACTACTTTGAAGCTACAGTTAATACAAAAAAGCAAACTCTAACTGTAAGCATAAGTGGTATGGCAAAATTCAAACAATACCTCGGCAATCAAGTCTGTGTACAAAAATGTATCCTTGGTTTTTATTTGGGCTTGAGGAGTTTAGCGATTTGAAGTTGAACTGATCAATTCTATAGCAGCACTGCTGGCTGAAAATTCCACTAACTCACAGGAAAAAGCAAACATGGGTTTTTTTCACACAAGAGAATCGCCGGTGCTCACCCAAGCTGATCAGAGTACAGCTTTAAATCGATGTGTTTAAACACATGAGGACTTCTCTAATAAGAAAACGGAACAATATCTGGGAGCTTATTCTGGATCTTTTCAGATTATTCAATCTCATCTCACTTTGTGTGGGCCTGTATGCTACCCATCCTTTATGGTATATTCAGGATGCTCGAGGTTCTCTGGCTTCTCTAGTTTTGCAGCACAACAAAGTAGTAACTACACATTTCCCAGCTTTTTCCCCACAATAGAATTTGTAGCATAGACGTTGCTTTACTTGCATTCCATATGCTCTTAACCTACAGCCAAATTTCATGCTGTCAGTCTTTCCAGCTGTCTCTTCATACAAGAGAGCAGCTACATTGTGATTTAACTTTATACAATAAAAGTAAAGCTTGTTGTAAAAGCAATACAACGAGCTCTAGAAAGATGTAGTGTAACAAATGCATCGGCTGGAAGCAGATTAAGTATATAATCTTCGACGTGGTCTCTGTGCTTCACAGCCATGGGATTCAGTGTGCATGCGCTGGATCGATCAGTGCTGTAGCAAGCTCTATTTTAACGGATTTTCACGCCCCAGTCCCTCGGACATGCGCAGGAACCCCGCCGCACATACCCAGAGGAGTGGGCGCAGACATCCCACCAGTTCCTTTCTTACCGCCACGTTGGAAAGACCTGTTTCTCCATCGGTCTGATCGGAGTATGCACTGGCTTTTTTGTGATAACTTGGGCTAACTACAACAGATCTCCAGAGTGCAGAGATCAGTTTCCCTGGAGAAAATGACAACTTTGGAGGGTGGCCTCTATACCATACCATACCATACTGGTCCCTTTCCTCCCCAAACCTTGCACATACACCCGAATCTCCAGGAATTTCTCTAACCCTCTTCTGTGCTATTTCTTAAAAAATGATTTCAACTCACAAACACAAAAATAAAACAAACTACAATCAGCTACAAGAAATCATACATAAGACATAGACAATGATCTTCAAGTACAATCATAACTACAGTCATTTATGTCGTACAGTTATCGAATAAATCATACTTATTTAGAACTCATACATACTCTTAATTTTTCACTTCTATTTAAATATCTTTATTCTACCTTTTCTAACTATCATCATATTTATTAATTAATTTATTTATTAATTAAATTAGTGAATCACCCAATCCCTGTGTTCACAGCGCCCTGAGCAATGCACAACAGTAAATAAAATACAATATAAAACATTCAGTAGAGTCTTACTAACGCCCCAGATGGCATCCATGAATTGAATTTGAAGCCATTTCTGGACTGGGTTGCCACCTTGCAGGCAGGACCAGGAGGAGGCTGAAGGGAAAAGATGGAATAAGGAAGGGGGTGCCATCCATGTTGCCTCTTATCATTTTTTATTTTGACTTAAATTTATTCCTGGTTTTCAGGTATATAATTAAAAATGCTTTCTATCTTTCTTGAAATTCTGAAATTGGTCTATTGTGTATATAAGATGCTAATTTTGCCATTGTTGTATATTCTTTTGATTTATTCTTCCATTCCCTCCCCTCTGGGCATCTTTCTGCTTTCCACCTTGCTGCATATATTACTCTTGCTGCAATTACCATATACTTAAGTAATTCACTGTGTATGCCTGTAACATTACTTGGTAGAATATTTAGTAACATATTTTTAGGAACCATTACAAACTTGAGTTTTAGTATCTTTTGCATTTCTTCGTGTATCTCAGCTACAAAAAGTTAACAAAGCCCCGAAGTTCTACCCACGTTCCATGCTATCAATTGTGAACGGTGTAATGTGTTTTAAAACTGGAAGATATGGTAAACGTACAATTGGTGATCAGAAGAAGTCCATACTGCCATGATTATTGTAGGGAATCCTAATCAATTGGGTGTAGGATTCACAATTTAGGGTTTTAAAGGTGTTTTTTTTTTTTTGGCCATTTCAAATTCAATTACTTTTAAGATCAGATTGAAAAGTAGCATGAATCAGCTGACATGCATGTAGCATAAAGTCACAAGAATTTGAATTTACTATTTAAAAACCTTTACTAACATGGCTATGTGATGGTTATTGGCTCTCTTTAGGGCTGCCAAGTGGGGGCGGGTAAACCCCCGCTTTGGAGGCCCGATTTCCGCCACCACGGAATCGGGCCCCGGGGGGAACTCCGCCCCCCGAAGCGCAGCATGGCTGCGTCACCAGAGGTGACGCAACCATGTCAATCACGTTGGGGGTGTGGCCCTGATTGTCGGAGGGAAAACTCTATGGTTTTCCCTCCATCGATCGGGGCCACGCCCTAAACGTGATCGACATCCCACGTCACTTCCGGGACGTGCTGGCGGTGTGCGCATCGGCGGAGAGCTCCTGGAGCCCAGCGAGGCTCCCCCGCCGGTAAGAAGATACGACTTGGCAACCCTAGCTCTCTTTCTAGTGTTTGTTTAGGTGTTTTTAATTGAATTTTATATGTTAACTTTATTTTAATGGTTCAAATGTTTTACTGCAATGTTTAAAAGTTTCATTGCCATTCATATTGCAGTGCTTTTCACTGGGTGTTTAAATTTGTCTCCTGGCCATCCCTTGGGGCAGGCTTCAGTTTCACACAGACCCACACTTACTATCAGCACATTTTATAAATATTACTATGGACCTTATCGAATGCACTGAAGCTTCAATGCTTCTGCATGACCTTTGTAGATAGTAAAAGCCG
The DNA here is from genome assembly GCF_001447785.1 of Gekko japonicus. Taxonomy (NCBI): domain Eukaryota; kingdom Metazoa; phylum Chordata; class Lepidosauria; order Squamata; family Gekkonidae; genus Gekko; species Gekko japonicus. The sequence continues at coordinate 98,266 of NW_015172609.1, read as the reverse complement.
TTGCAGGATCGGGGGGGGTAGGGTATAAAACTATAAAAGGTCATTTAGCGTTCCATAATGATATAGTTGGAAGTGTTACACCAAGAAGAAGCTTTAAAATAAAAAATGGCTGCATTTTCCCCTTCCTTAGTTGTACAGATGATAATATACAGCCATACAAAGAAGGCCTTGTATAAGAGGAAATGAACTGAGCCCTATTTATTCCATTAGCTCACCATTACTCCTTTCAGAATCTCACAAACTCTAGTGTGGTTTTTCTGTGCTTTTAGCCTTTAAAGGGACTTGTGCTTTTTTTGTTTTGTTTTTTACTTGTAGCAGATGGATCACCTGCTTTCAACCAGATCAGTATTTTATTTTTTTAAACTAGCCTTTCTGGAAGAAGCAACCTTATACTAACCACATCCAGCACCCATTGCAGTCAGTCAAAGCATTCTATCCAAGATTCAGCCAGAAACCTTTGTATCATGGCCGAAAGTATTTTCTCTCCCCACCCATTTCTTTTTGCTTTTGATCCACCCTGATGAAGAATTCCAAGAACTCAAAAGCTCACACACTGTGTTGGTCAGTTTTACATAGCTTTGTCTCCCATAAATTTCAAGCACAGTAAAAAATGGGAGACAAACCACAGACTACTTTTAATAACATATTATGCATACTAAACATCCAAAGAAGCACACTGAAACTTACAGCAGCTCTGCAGTGTGTAAAGATATTTTCTAAAACTAAGAGCAAACTGGTCTAATCAAATCCAACACCAGCTGTTCCAACTCAGTTTCTTTACTTCAGTGGGTGTGTGTGTGATGTTTTTCAAAGAAAGTAAACCTTTATATTAAGGGAAAGCAATTTAAAAGCTTCAGACTACCAGAAGTCACAGTTAACTCAGAAGTACATGAATTTAAGAAATCTGAGTGGGTTTTTACAATCTTGAGAATATCATACCTCTGAATATTAGAACTGGCAACTCTGCTACACTAATTATTAAAATACTGTTTAGGAAAGTCTCAGATCCTATAGGATGGTGGCAGAATCATCTCTCTTTGGACTAAAAAATCTACAATTCAAAAGTTACCTGTCAGAAAAGATAATAAGGGTTTTAATGTAAAAGGAATTATGTGTTTCTCTGGACTGCTGAAAAGGAGCTCTACTTTTACCAGACTTCTAATCCTATAAAACAATAAGTTACATTGTAAATTTAAATTCAATAATAACTTATCTGATTAAGTGTGTGTGCACATGACAGCTTATGCCCAGAATAAAACTTTGTTGGTCTTAAATGTGCCATTGGATGCAAACCTTGTTTTACATTTTAAAAGTTGACAATAATACGAGCCACCAAATACGGGACCCATTCAGTCATAAAGTTCACTGGGTGGATTTAGGGAAAGTCACCTACTAGCCTGATTACCTAGGACAAGTATAAATTGCAATCAGAAGTTATAAGAGTTGCCCGCTGCTGCTTATCTTGCGTCCTTCCTTTAGAATGGTCCATTGCAACTGTATAGCACATTAACATGGCAAATAATGAGATTTCTTATGAAGTGACACTATCCCTGCTATCATACTCAATGATGAATGAATATTAGAAAACACTTTTTTGTTCAATAAGGTCCGTTCGGATGAAGCTTGTCAAAATATTCCGGAGAACTTCGTCAACCAACATTTCCTTTGGAAACCCCCCCCCCCACCCCCGGTTTGTACTATTTATCATTTACACATGTCTTGATATTAGCGCTATAAATTGATTGTTGTCAGCAAGCTGCCAATTAGTTCCATGTATTTTCTGTATGACTTATCTGTGTCATGGAACCCTCCCGTTCACTCCCTCTTTTGCTTAGACCCTATTTCGCATGATGATAGTATGAAGACAGCAGCTTGTTATATGCATTCCTTTCTATGAACGCTAGTGTTGCTTGAAACGTAGTTATCTGCAAGGTCACAGGTGCGGAGCCGGAGCCGCTTGATTAGAGCATGAGAAGCAATTAATTGTTTAACTTTCAGGAGCAGTTGATTCTCAGGCTTTAGGCACGAGTTTCAACGTACCCGTAGAAGCGGGAACCAATGTCATTGGTTATTGTCTGTATGAATCTGTTTATTATCCCATGTCCTGACCCTCTTGGTCATTCCAAAGAGTCCCTGTGTTCCAGCTTCTTCATTGCTTCAATAAATATTACTTTGCTACAAACGTGTATTCAATTGAACGTGTGGAGATTCGGACAATTGTGTATAGTGCATGTATACAGCTTTCTGTCGTCTTTAGATTTGGATTATTGGAGCTGTGATTCTCTTATTGCACATATCTTCAATATGAGCCTGGCTCATTTCACAAGAGTGCTTCTAGTCTCCCATGTGTGAATGACTCCACTTCTTTGCCTGATGCTTCCAGCTTTGTTTTATAAACAGTGCATCTGCCTTTTATTGTCTCTTTCATCTCCAAAAGTTTTCATCTCCTGTAGTTTTCCAACTTGGATGCCCACTTTATTAGAGCAGTACAAGGTTGTCTCCTGCCTATTTCAATTGATTCCAAGTTTCAGACAGCAGTCCATCAGTTGCTCCAAGTTTATGCAAACTGTAGTTTGCTCCAAGTTTATGCAAACTGAATCAGATTGAACAGGATTTATGAAGAGGTACTCTTGTAATAGTGATCCTGCCATCTAGGGCCAGCTACTGTGATGGCTTCAGTGACCACAGAAGAAAAGAATAAAATTTAAACACTCAAAAGTAACCCGAAAGTGATCTGCTATTGTTGTACCTTCTAATATGGACTCTTCTTTACAAAAGGCTGCCTTAGCTATGCTTTTGAATTAGTTAATAGAATAGATCCATGGTCAGATAATCAGGGAATCGACATAATACAAAAGTAGGCAGAATGGAGATCTCCCATCTAAATACTTGCCACGGCTGACCCTGATTAGCTTTCAAGATCTAACAATGTTGGGCTAGCCTGGCCTATCCAGGTCAAGGCCTTTATAGACCTTCATAAGGAACCATTAAACAACATGAACATAACACAACAGCCTGCTGCATCAGACCAAGGGTCCATCTAGTCCAGCATCCTGTTTCATACAGCAATCAACCAGTTCCTTGGAGGGCAAACAGGGCATAGAGACCAAAGCCATCCCCTTCTGCTTCCTCCTAGCACTGGTATTTGGAGGTTTGCCATCTCTGGATATGGAGGCTCCTTTCAGACACCATGTCCTAGTAGCTACTGATGGATCTGGTTTTATCCAAACCAGGAAAGGGAGGAGAGGAAAGGCTTAGTACCTCCTCTTAAAGAAGACTAGGAAAGGGGAAACCCAGAGGTATCATTGCCTATGATAGTTACACTCACTTCTGTATTCTCTGTGCACAGAATCCGGATTCTTGAAATGTAGCAAACCTGTTTGAGCAATCAAGGTAAGAGGATAGAGACCAAAGGAAAACACACACCATACTATGCCTCTTTGAGATCTGTGAAAATTATTGCCTGCCTCATGTCTGTAGAGGAGAAGACTAGAATACCAGATGAATGTCCTATTTTGACCACTGAGAGGAGTGTTTCCTCTATTTCTTCTGCTGCTCTGAAAACTGGCTAGCAGAATGGAATCAAAAGCAAGCCAAGGACAAAAGGTTATCTGCATCTGACAGGCACTTTCAAAGCACTGAGTGTGCCCTGGATGTAGGATGGTGCGCTCTCTCTCTCTCTCTCTCTCTCTCTCTCTCTCTCTCTCTCTCTCTCACACACACACACACACACACACACACACACACACAACCACCAATATTAGAAAACCCCGTAGAATCAGTTGAACAACTTTTATATAATTTACAAATATACGGGCAAGCGGCAGGACTGAGGATAAATTTTTCAAAATCTAAAATAATGACGAAGAATTGTACAAGTGAAATAGAAACATTATTATCCAAAAAATCAGGATTTATGATTACTAAAAAAATCAAGTATTTGGGGGTCTGGTTAACTAATAGATGCAGTTCTTTATTTGAAAATAACTATAAAAAATTGATGACTGAAATTAAGAAAGACTTGGAGAGATGGGAAGGCCTACAAATATCTTTATTAGGCAGGGTGGCAACAATTAAGATGTCTATCTTGCCCAGAGTTATGTTTTTGTTTCAGATGCTACCGGTTATTAAAAACTCAAAATTTTTCAAAGATTTAGGGAAATTAGTTTCTACCTTTATTTGGCAATCTCGGAAACCCAGATTTAAACTGAAAATATTACAAGAAAGAAAGGAGAAAGGAGGGTTGGGTTTACCGGAATGGCACCTATACTACAAAGCAGCATCAATGTTATGGATACAGGACTGGGCAACATTAGCGAATAGTAGGCTACTGAAGTTGTAGGGACATGACCTCCCGATGGGTTGGCACGCTACAATCTGGTATGATAAAGGGACGAAAAGTTTCGAAAAACACTATATAAGGGCAATATTAGTTAAGGTATGGAGAGATATTAAGCAACAATTTTATGTCAAGGTCCCAAGATGGGTGTCCCCCATTGAAGCTTTTGTGCTGCCTATGAGTATGAAAAAAAAATTTGTTATGATGATTTGCTAGATAGTAGAAGCGAACTTAAGTCTATTGAAGGTTTGAAAGATAATAACGTGGAACTTTCATGGTTACAAGTTTTTCAGGTACAAGCAAGATATAAGGAAGACAAAAAGCAAGGATTTTATGATAAACATACAGAAATAGACAAAATATGGATTGAGTCAAAAAAACAAATTATAAAAAATGTCTATGGAAAGCTATTAGAGGTTAAAATGAAGGAAGAGGTGGTGAGATCCAGTGTGGCAGCATGGTGTAAAGATTTAGGATATAACATAGAGATAGACAGGTGGTTGAGGGTATGGGATACAAACATAAAAATCACAAGAGCAATTGCTTTCAAAGAAAATATTTATAAAGTGGCTCTGAGGTGGTACCTATATCCAGCCAGAGTGGCAAAATTTTCGAGGGCGACATCTGCTATATGCTGGAAATGTAGACAGAATATTGGTACATACTTCCACATGTGGTGGAAATGTAGCAAAACAAAGAGATACTGGAAGATGATAAGTAAAATACTGCAAGAAATTATGGAAGTGACTGTTCCATTTTGCCCAGAATTATATCTTCTTAATATAGTCCCAGAGGGTTTTGGGGATACAGAGAAATATTTGTTGTTACATTGTATAACAGCTGCAAGGATTTTGTTTGCTAAGTATTGGAAGAAGGAAGAAATACCGGAGAAGTTAGAGGTTATAAAAAAGTTTTTTGAAATTGCCGAAATGGACAAAATATCCTGTATGTTGAAGGGAGAAGACAACCTACTTTTCGAAAAAAAGTGGAAAAAACTGTACAACTGGAAGTTAAAGGTGGAGGGTTAATTGGGAGAATTTGTAAGGAAAGAGACTGCACGCACATTTCTGTTATAATGAAGGAATAGCTTGACGTTGATGTAAATTTAAAAAACTTGATAAATAAAATATTTTTAAAAAAAAAACAAAAAACCACCAATATTCTAAATGTTCACTTCCATACCATAATCAAAGCTTTAATCGTACTGTATAATGTATAGTTTCAAAGGGTTATTACGACATCATCCCTATGATAGAGTCAGCAGTTAAGCAGCATGGAATATATATGACAAACCCCTCGCCTTGTTGACTTTCTGCAATACAAGAAAGCTATCTATTCAAAACAGCTTTTGTTTCATCTTATACTAGCCTGATACCCGTGCTTCGCTACAGTATTTAAGTTCCGTAAATCCAGTTATAATACTGATGATGTGAAATCTGAAATGTGACATTTGTTGTGGGAATTCTAACGGAGAAGATTGTACTGTAAGAAATGAAGTGAGACATACATACTTATTTTTTTTCTCTACTGAGGAACCTATCTCTAGGCCACATTGGTGGTTCTGCCCTCAGGTGCTAGGATCACCAGGCTGCTTGATGAGCTCACTCTGGAGCAAGCCACATAGCACTGTCCATTTAAGAAGCAGTCGTCTGTTACGTCAACTCCTGCCACCTTCCACGAAAGTGATGGCCTCTCTACTTGTGTTCCTGGATTGTTTTGTTCATATGGAGACTGTGTTGTTCTGGGCACCTCAGGGTGATCTTGCTGGTACTTGGCCTGCGCAGCTCAGTGGACTGCAGGAGTACTAGGTGCAAATGCCTTTGCCGCATTCCTAAGTTACCTCTTCCTTGTAGCGTTGGTGTATCTGGCTCGACATTTGCCAGGAGCTTTCTTGGGGACAGTAAGAGGTGTGAGGGGGAGTTGGTGTGAGGGAGTGGTGATGTGGTGGACATTTCTTCATGATGGAGGCACGCATCGAAATGGCTCCTCTAAATGTCCTTTAGTATCTCTCCATAAACATTCATACCCTGGCCCTGCTCCTATATCTGACAGACCCCAGCCTGTCTGGTGTTGGGGGGGGGGGAGGTTGTATTTAAAAGCATTGGGGAGGCTGGGCCAGCAGCAGAGCTAAGGCAATCCTGCTGAGCAAACCTCCCCGGCGGCTGTAAGCATCCCACCTCCTTTCCTACACCTGACAGGCAGCTGCCTGTCCAGTGTAGGACGGGGAGGGGGAAGGAGTATTAGTAGCCACTGTGGAGGTGGGGCTGCACCTGACAACCACCTGTTAGGTGTAGGAGGGGGGAGGAGTATTAGAAGCCACTGTGGAGGTGGGGCTGCACCTGACAACCACCTGTTAGGTGTAGGAGGGGGGAGGAGTATTAGAAGCCACTGTGGAGGTGGGGCTGCACCTGACAGACAATCGCCTGTTAGGTGTAGGAGGTCGGCGGGGGTGTTGGAAGCCATCAGAGAGGCTGGGTGAGCAGCTTTGCTTCACCTCACAGGTGGTAGTTGGCCACTCCTGATTTCCTCAGCTGTCATTAGCTCTCTGCAGTTCCTTGTAACTTTTTTTTTTAACCTCAGAACACTGAGCCTTGCAGCTGACCAGTCGGGGGGTGCAGGGAGGAAGCTGCCTAGGAATCAATGTGGGGAGCACATTTTACCCCTTTTGACCTACTTAGGGGTTGAATTTCTTAAAATCCCTTCTTGGTGAGCACCTACGCCACGGTAGAAGTGCTCTCCCCAAATTTGGTGTCTCTAGGTCCAGTGGTTTGGCCTACGCATTGATTTTACGGTGAGGAGACTTTCTTTTATATATACCGAAGATGCCATTTCCCATGCATACACATTCTGTAACAGACACTGTACTCTGACGGAACAGACTCACAGGGACTGTTCCTTCAGGTCCCAGGAGCTCAGAAAAGCCCTGCAGCCACCCCTAGTTTTTGCCCTGTCATGCCATCCTTTTCCTTTATGGGGTGGACACAACTTCTCTGGGTAGTAACCACTGCCACCAATAAACCTTCTCCCCATTGTCTCTCAACACGTGGAAGGATTTCAGAGCCTATCTATTCCATTTCAGGAACTGGTTACTAATGTTTTTTTCCTGTCATTTCAGACAGACCCATTTTAGTAACTGGCTGTTAATGGAATATATTTACCTGTTCATACAATGCCGGTTGACTCCCGTCTGAGAAGCGTGTCTGAGGCGTTGTTGATGAAAACTGCTTTCCTCAGGTCTTCAATCCCTTCTTCTGGATCTGAATCGCTACAGTGGGCTGTGTAAAATGCCCTGTAACGCTTCCCCCAGTGACAGGTTTTTTGTGCCCTCTTTTCCCCAGCGCACAATCTCGCCTCTTTTTTTATTATTATTAAATGTTCTATTGGGAGCGCTATAGCGCTATAACAGGATGTCAAATCAGCGCCATAGCACTCCCAATAAAATGTTCCCCCCCAAAAAAAACCTCTCAGGGAGATCATGGCACGGAGGAAAGACTGAGGTGAATTCTAAGGTGGAGGGCATTTCTGCACAGACATATTACCACTCATCACATTTAACAATCTACATATGGGGACTAGGGGTGGGCACAAACCAGAAAAATTTAGGTTCATGGAGTTTGATGGTTTTCATAGACCCCAAACTTTCACAAACTTATCCATTGCATGAACTGGTTTGTGCTTCGGGAAGTTTGGCGGGGGGCACAGCTCCACCGGGAAGTGAGTGCCAACGTAGTAGTTAAGAAAAAAGGACTCTAATCTGGAGAACTGGATTTGATTCTCCATTCTTCTACATGAAACCTGCTGGGTGACCTTGGCTCAGAACCCCACCTATCTCACAAGGTGCCTGTTGTGTGGAGGGGAAGGGAATGTGATTGTCAGCCACTTTGAGACTCCTTAAGGTAAAGAAAGTAAAGGTAAAGGTTCCCTTGCTCGAAAGCCAGTCGAATCCGACTCGAGGGTTGTGGTGCTCATCTCCGTTTCAAAGCCGAAGAGCCAGCGCTGTCCGAAGACGTTTCCGTGGTCATGTGGCCGGCATGACTAAACACCAAGGCGCACGGAACGCTGTTACCTTCCCACCGAAGTGGTACCCATTTATCTACTTGCAATTTCTTGCTTTCGAACTGCTAGGTTGGCAGGAGCTGGAACTAGAGATGGGAGCTCACTCCGTCATGCGGCACCCGGGTCTCGAACTGCTGAACTACTGACCTTCCACAGCCTACAGTTCAGCGTCTTAACCACTTGAGCCACCGCTTTACTCCTCAAGGTAAAGAAAAGCAGGGTATAAAAACCTACTTCTTCTTCCCCAAAGTCTATTATTTAATTCATACGTATATGGCCCTTCCACCAGAAAAAAATGTATACCACTGGGGGGGGGGGGGGAGAGATGCAAACACACACCTCCAGTCTGTTTTCAAGTGTCTATTTTTGACTATGTCCTGAATACTAGACAGAAGTGTGAAAAGTCTCCAAGGAACTATACAGTCCCTTATATATTGGCCCACAAGGTACACTAAGAGGAGCTCCCAAACTATAAAAGCAAGGCAGCTGTGCAATCCCCATGTTCGTCAGACCAAGCTCAGAGAAGTTTCCCAACCTATACAAGTTAAAGTGGAGTCCTTCACATACTCTGTAAGTCTTCCAAACTTAGTCAGAGCAGCTTAGACAAACTCTCTCTCAAATCAGGGACTTTCCTGTCTTGCTGGCTAGCTCAGGTTCTGTCCAGTTTCCTGGAATCTTAAAAAGAAACCTTTGTGGGATTTTGAACAAATTTTGACAAAAATGTAATCAGCATCCAGGACTTGGATGAAAATAACACACGCTTGATTTTCATATGATTTACCTCAGTAGTCAACAAAAGATTATCCATTTTGAGACAAAAATCGGAATTCACAATAATTTGGTTCTGCTCTAGTTATTGGACAAGGCACTTTCATTTTGGAACACTTCCCCATTCCATCCTTGTACAGAAAAGATTGTGGAGAAACAATCTGAAAGATTGCATAAGTACTCAGAATTGGCTCTATGCATGTTCTGGTACATGCAGTCAAACTTCTGATGTCGTCAACAATGGGAATAGTACTCTGACACACACAAATGCACATGCACTGAACTGCCTCTTGTCACTACAGTGAATTGGAAAGCACTCTAAGATAACAGCATAAAGAAATATACCATACCCCTAGTCCATTTTCTACCAATTTTACATCTACACTCTTGGAAACAACTACTGTACAATGTTTGCAAAATATAACAGCGGTGCCACACGGAAGAGCAGTTCTGCTTACTTCTGCAGGGAACGCTGGTTTGATGGCTGTTGTATTCTTTTGGATGGCATCACTGATAACTGCCAGCCACCCAGAAAGATCAAACAAAATACTCATTAGCAAAAGATGCTGAAAACTCTCTTGGAAGCCTCTAACAGGAAAAAAGAACAAAGACGATTTCAGAAAGCTTACATAAAACCATAACCTCTCTCAAGGGGATACACTGGATTCTTCCATTCTGCAGTGTTTCATTCCACAAATCTGCCGGGACTTGGCTCAAATAAGAAGAAAAAAGGAGGTGAACTCACACAGTCGGGTTTATTCCGATTTGGCACCCTGATCAGTAATAATAATAATAATAATAATCATCATCATCATCATCATCATCATCATCATCATCATCATCTTTCAATTTATTAATCGCTCAATCCTGCAGAGCTTGCTGGCTCTGAGCGATTTACAGTTACTCATTCACGGGGGACTAAATGATTTATGGGGGTAAGGGAGGACAACATATATCTTTTAAATCACACACATTCAGTCGGCGAGGGTTTGTTCAGCTGCGGGTCAGACGTGCCCCCCCGGGGTTTTTTTTTGCTGTGCCCACCCTCTCTAAGGAGTGGTACCCATTTTATCTATTCGCCAAAGCTTTCGAACCGCTGGGTGGACGGCGAGCTAGGGACAAGGCTGGTAGCTCACACCAACACGGGGCTAGAACTGACAGCCATACTGTTCAGCTCAGATGTTACTAACCAGAGGATAAATCCTCTGTGCCACCGCTTTCAGCAGTAAAGAGCCTGGCACCACCAGGGATTCCAAGAGTTATTGTGCCACATCAGATAGTTGAATTGGGATACTGAGTCAATACAGACATATGTTACTTAACCAGTTACACGTTTCCTCCCTTTCCACCACTCTTCCTTTCTGGAATTCATAGCACCCTCCTTATTATGGTTAAACATTATGCTGAGAGCACTGTAAGTGGCAGAGCTCAGAAGTTATTTAACAAGCATTTGACACCAGAGTTTCAAGTCTTAGTGTAGGGGAAACCATGGGTTGGATCCAGACTAAATTTTCAAGTGGCAGGATGGAACTTTACTGTCTTATCCCCTCTTCCCACTGCAGCTCACTGATCTTCAGCATAACTGAAATACTAGCATGACATTATGGTTAAAAGTTCCCATATTTTACAAAATGTTGAGCAGATTCCCCTGACGTGTTTCCTCATTTAAAATATGTGTAATTAAGACTCACAAGGGTACTTTAAAAGCCAGACTATAGTTGCCTAGATCTAAAACACAACATGAACTACATATGTCAATTTTTATCATGTGAAACTCTAGATAATTTTAAAATTCACTGTTCTGCCATAGGGTGAACATACTGAGCATTTTCCTGTACCATTCTGAGTACTGGCTAAACATATTGCTTAATGGCTGGACTGTGAGAAGGCTTTAAGCAGAGGTGCTAAGTAAGCATGTATCGAAGCCAACTGATTATTAAGCCCCATAAAGCAAAACTGTAGACAGAATTTTGAGAGCTCCCCTTAGCTAAGCCTGATGGGGAGCAGATAAACTGGTTTGACAGAGACATCCCTACTAAAAGTTTGTTTCTATTATGCTGTACTTTAATAACTCACCAGCACATTGATGCAGCTACTAAGGGTTTCACTAGCATACAGATTCAACCAATAAGTGCCAACAAGCAATAACGTAGATGTACTTCTTTAATTGAACTCTTATAACATCTCCTGACTTCTCTAATTGAACTTTTGGGACATACCCAGCATCACCAAACTTACCAAAATTTCTGTTTTTGCAAATAAGAAACAGAATGAATACATATATATATGAGTCACAACAATGGGAATACTCTTCTGTTCCACAACCCTTTCAGGTGAAGTCAACATAACATTCAAACTGGAGACAGGTTAGCGGTGTTAAGTATAGTTGTCTACAACTACTTCTTTTACAGGCACAAGAATTTGAATATAGGATCCATAATCGGGAAATGAAATCTGCAGCTAAATCAGGAGCTGTCAATCTTTTTGACCCAAGTACCAAAATAATCGCATCTACATGTGAAGCTATTGGGTGTACCAGAAAAATCAGGGGGAGAGTGATGTGGGTTGTTCTTGGTCTGGAGCAAGCCAATTCCCAGCAACAATGGGATCTTCTTGGATCCTGCTGGCAGCTATGAAGGTCTTGGAAGCCCATGTTGAGCACAAGCCATGTCCATCGCCTTCTCCAACAGAGCTCCTTGGGCACCAACCTCAGTTGCTTGAGGGGGGAAACCCTGCATCCTGAGCAAAATGGCCACATGTGGCCATCTGGCATGTGTGCTCAAGGCTGCCTACCCCCTGTAAAGATGTGGAAGACACCTTATTTACCTGATGAATATTAACTACAATTGCCACTGAAGCTGAACTTCGCAAATTTGAAAAAGCTGAGCAAAGTGCAAGACCAAACTTCCTCTGGAGTCCAGGTATAATTTAGGAAGAGCTCAGGGTCAAATTGCAAGCCCACCCCACCATCCTTGTCCAAGCAGCTGTTGCCTTCTCTCCCCTTCTGGCAAGGAAACCTTTCTACAGGCCTCCTCCCTTCCTAACGTCAACTATGGTTTTGCATTACATCTGGTCCAGCAGAAGCCTTGCTAAAAGCTCCCAAATAACCATGGGCTTGGATCCAGCAATGTGCAAGTGGAAGCATAAGGGGACTTAGAACATTTCCGCTTGCACAACGTCTTGCTTCAGCAGAACAACAAGGTACACTATGTTTAGCACAGGGGCTAGATGTTTAGCATAGGCAGGGCTTTTTTGGTAGAAAAAGCCCAGCAGGAACTCATTAGCATAATACCCAACAGCAGGAACTCATTAGCATATTAGTCCACACCCCTGACAGCACAGCTCATTCGCATATTAGGCCACACCCCCGTGCTACCAGAAGTGTGCTCATCCAGTCACACCCACCTTTTGCTTCTTATTCTCTTTACCTTGTTTGTTGACAAAACCCAGGGCTTTTTTTGGAGCAGGAACTCCTTTGCATGTTAGGCCACACACCCCTAATTGTAGCCAATCCTAATGAGTTTTTGCTGTTGGGTGTGGCCTATTATGCTAATGAGTTCCTGCTGGGCGTGGCCAATTTGGGAGCCAGCCGGAACTCCGTTCCTGTGTTTTCCTGCCCCAAAATAGCCCTGAGCATAGGGTTTTCCCTCCACCCTAGTGCATGTAGAAATCCTTCAGTGGATCCAAGCCATGGTTTGCTGATAGTAGTTTGCCTACTAGCGATCTCTGGTTTACCAGAAAATCCATGGTTTGCAACAGATTTCATGCAATATGAAATGACAGTTCAATAATAAAAAGAAAAGTCAGAGAGGAAAATACCACTTTAGAGATGGAAAGAGGAAACCACACATTCACAAAGTGGGCCCCAGTTTGTAAGGAGTCAGCATTACATCTGCTCTGGACCTATATATGGTTTGTACCATATTCTGGTCATGGTGTTCATCAGGATCTGGGTTAAAGTCATCTGGAGGTTTACAATAACTACTTGCTTGTATAACCATTTCTAGGAAAAATTAAGCCTTCCTAGCTATACTTCTATTTCTTAAATAAGCATGCCACGTTTACACACTAGCATATAATCTGGAACAACAGAAGATCAGTGGAATGATTTTGCATTAAATACATGATTCCCATTTCACTGACAATTCACTGATTTTCTACAATTCTGATCATGGCACTATGTCTTATTTTTCATCCCTGGCAAGTACTTTGACCTTTTGCCCACAACCAAGCTATATTGCTTGCTATCAGCAAGAAAGACTTTTAATCACTCTGGTGATTAAAAGAATTTTTGGATGGGTTTCAGCAACTACAGATTTCAACAATGTTACACAGGCTGACTGAGTTTGGGAACAGCAACAAGTGTATGGAAATCAGCTCTCATTTTGTTCATATCCAGCAATCATTAAGACCATCTCTCAGACTCTCACACAACATAATTTTCATCCTCAAATTTTGCACAACCAGGTAACCATTGCTATGGGTTGCAAACTGAAGATAGGACCACACAAAGGTCATGGACCTGACTATTGGATCACGTCTTCTAAAGCATTAATAGCTTTTCATCCATTTTACAACTGACCTTCTTGAATAGTGCACTAGAGCTCAGTTTGTAACAGAAGTTAGTGGATGAACAAGGCACTCTTGGGAATCTCTCAGTATACTGAATGTATGGGTATGAGCATAAACTCCTTGAGATACCGTGTAGAGTTCTCAGACTTTGCCACAGCAAGCCTGATCAGGACAATGAAACTGGACAGAGATACAACTAAGAAAGTCAAAGTCAAACCATTTTAAAGACAAAGTTGTTAAACACAGGTGGTTAGGCCTTACTGAAGAACAATCAGTGTTCTTCAAAGGTAAGGACTGCATCACCAAACAAAAGCTTCTGACTAAACTTAACAATATGGGCTGAATGAGTAACTGATTCTTTAGAAAAGAGGAAGCAGACAGTGGGAATAAATGGGACATCCTTCACAATGGTGATGGTAAGGAGTGTGGTCATCCAGGATTATGTTGACACCACTGCTATTTGTTCACAAATATGCTGAAAATTCGAGTAGACAGTGAGGTAGCAAAGTTTGTAGATGACCCCACTGTATAGAAATATTGATTTCTATAGGTTTCATGTTTCCCCTGGAATGCCTCTTGCTGATACCCTGCTGTGTTGATTTCCTGTTGAAGCCAAATAGAGTGGTCCAGATGGCCTCTATTGCCATGCCATAAAAACATTCTTTCACACCTCCATGCTGGAAGCTAGGCCAGCATGCCAGAAACTGCACGTAGCTCATAGAGAAGCTGGAGTTTGGGGATCATTTGACTCCAGAGGGTGTTCCCCAGACCTAGCCTATCCCCCACCCATTGCCATGACAACCCAAAAGTTGGACACCCCCTTCCTACCCGTGATTGGCTGATGGCCACAGCTAGTCATGATTAGATTGGGTTTTTTAATTGTCTGACCCTTGGGGGAGAGCTCAGATTTTCCTTGCTCTCTCTACTGTTTGAATTGCACCTGGGAAATGCTGTCCCAGGTAGAACAAAGGACTGCTTTGTGAGCTAAACATGTGCTTGCAAAGATGGAATTCTTGTTTCTCAAGATACCTGGACTCTTCCAATGGACAATATTGAACTCTTGGATGCTACCCTGACGTTGGTAAATATGCTTCCTTATTGTGTAGTAAGGCATAGACTGCCTAGCCATTCTTATTTTGAATCCTTATTGTCTGATTGCAAGTTCTATACTGAATAAAATATTATTCTTGTTATAAACAGAGTCTGTTTTGATGTGTAACTGAATTCCAAGCTAAATCTTGCAGCCTAAACCGCTGACCAATTGCGCTACCTTGGTAAGATTAACTGCGCAGCTCTGGATTGAGTTGCTGATGTATTAAGTCCCGGGTGCCAACTGAGATTCTGGGATCTCTAATCTCAGGCTGGTGAGGGATTAAATCTAGAGATCCCTGGTGGCTAGTGTTCTGAAATCCAGAGAGCCTACCTTTCTGGGTTATTGTGTAATGTATTGTGCCAGTGTAGAGTTCTTCCTCTCATCCCTGGACTGGCCTGGGGGGGCAGAATCTACACATAGTTCAGGATGGTGGAAATAAAAATGAGTTGTGAGGAACTCCAAAAGGATCTCTCTGAGTAAACAGGCAATGAAATGACAGATTAAACTCAAAGTAATGCTGTCCTAATTTAACATACATGCTGAAGTGATGGTGATGAATCAACAAAAGTCTTTGGGGGCAGCAGTAGATAGCTAACTCTATGTGTGGCAGCAATAACAGGGCAAATTCCATGCTAGGAATCATCAAGGAAGGGACTAAGAATAGAACTGCCAGCATTCAAATTTCTGGAATACCATCTACAGTTCTGGTCATTGCATAAAAGATATTGAAGAACGGAGAAAAGTGCAGGAAAACACAACCCAAATGATCCTATGAGGCAAGCCTAAGGCATATCGGACTTCTTAGCAGAGAAGAAAAATGACTGAGTGAACCATTCAAGCAGAATCTAAGTCCAATGTTATTCAAAACAACTTACTCCCATAAAAGTAACTTCAGGATTACTGCCTGAAAGATCTATTAAATTAAGCATGGCGTTGTTGTTCAGTTGCACAATTGAATCTGACTCTTCGTGATCCCATGGACCACATCACTCCAGGCCCTCCAGTCTTCCGTCGTGCTTCGAAGTTTGCTTAATTTCATGTTTGTTACATTGATAACGCTGTCTAACCATCTCATCCTTTGCCGTCCCCTTCTTCTTTGACCTTCAATCTTTCCCAGCATCAGGGTCTTCTCCAGTGAGTGCTCCCTTCTCATTTGGTGGCAAATAATGGTATGTTGTTGTTGTTGTTCAGTCGCACAGTCGAGTCCGACTCTTCACGACCCCATGGACCAGATCACGCCAGGCCTTCCTGTCTTCCACCGTCCTCTGAAGTTTGCTCAATTTCATGTTCGTTGCATCTATGACACTGTCCAACCATCTCATCCTTTGCCGTCCCCGTCTTCTTTGACCTTCAATCTTTCCCAGCATCAGGGTCTTCTCCAGTGAGTGCTCCCTTCTCATTTGGTGGCCAAAGTATTTGAGCGTCAGTTTCATTATCTGGCCTTCCAGGGATCAGTCAGGGTTGATTTCTTTTAGGATTGACTGATTTGATCTTCTTGCAGTCCAAGGGACTCTCAAGAGTCTTCTCCAGCACCATCGTTCAAAAGAATCTATTCTTCGGCGCTCGGCCTTCCTTATAGTCCAACTCTCGCAGCCATACATGACTACTGGGAATACCATTGCTTTGACCATGCGGACTTTTGTTGGCAGGGTGATGTCTCTACTTTTTATCATGCTGTTTAGGTTCGCCATCGCTTTCCTCCCAAGGAGCAGGCGTCTCTTAATTTCATGGCTGCTGTCACAGTCTGCAGTGATCTGGGATCCCAGGAATGTGAAGTCTGTCACTACTTCCACGACTTCCCCTTCTATTTGCCAAGGAGTGATGGGGCCGGATGCCATGATCTTAGTTTTTTTGATGTTGAGTTTCAAGCCAACCTTTGCACTCTCCTCTTTCACCCTGAGCAAGAGGCTCTTTAGGTCCTCTTCACTTTCTGCCATTAGAGTGGTATCGTTTGCATATCTGAGGTTGTTGATCTTTTCCGCAGCAATCTTAATTCCGGCTTCTGAATTATCCAGGCTGGCATTTCGCATGATGTACTCTGCATATAAATTAAATACGCAAGGGGACAATATACATCCTTGTTGTACTCCTTTTCCGATGCTAAACCAATCAGTAGTTCCATATCCTGTTCTAACTGTTCCTTCTTGACCCTTATAAAGCTTTCGCAAGAGACATGTGAGATGGTCTGGTACTCCCATCTCTTTAAGGACTTGCCATAGTTTGTTGTGATCCACACAATCAAAGGCTTTAGCGTAGTCAATGAAGCAGAAGTAGATGTTTTTCTGGTACTCTCTTGTTTTCGCCATAATCCAACGAATGTTGGCAATTTGATCTCTAGTTCCTCTACCTCTTCGAAACCCAGCTTGTACTTCTGGCAGTTCTCTATCCACATACTGCTGAAGCCCAGCTTGTAGGATCTTTAGCATGACCTTGTTAGCACATGAAATGAGTGCAATTGTGCGATAGTTTGAACATTCCTTGGCATTGCCCTTCTTTGGGATTGCATGGTGTGGAGAGATATAAACTTTTATCCTTCTCCTATAATATCATGACAGTCCATGCAAGGTCATAAACTACAACAGTGGTCTCTGAGTTTAATGTATTCAAAAGGAAGCTGGACAAACGTACATAGGACAGGCCTATCACTGGCTGTTACCCATGGTTAATGTAAATGATTAATCTAAATTCCAAAAATAAATAAAAATGATAGCTGAATGGGACTTCCATTTTCAGAGTCAGAATGTCTCCAACTGTCAGATGCTGGAGAACAGTCATCAGGTGATGGCTGTTGTTAGTACGCCCAGTTTGTGGGCTTCCCTGTGGCTCCCAACTGGCCACTGCTGGCAACATGATGCTGGATTATGTGGACCACTAGTTTGATCCAGAATGACTGTTCTTAAGTTCTTTAGACCAGAGGCCCCCAATCTTTTTGCGTGTGCTTTTGACACAGTGGGGAGGGGCACAACCACAAAATGGCTGCCACAAAATGCCACCTCTTACTTTCAGCCACAAAGTGAAGATCCTTGTGCTGTGGTGGCAGCTGCTACCAAAGCAACACTCTTAAACATCTGCAAGGTCAATCACATCTCCAGTGGCCAACCAGAAGTCTTGCTGGGCAAAAGCCTCATCTGGCCCCATGGACTTTCTAAAAAACACCTGGCAGGTACCAGGAATGGTGCCAGCAGGCGCCATGGTAGTGACTCTTTAGACATTGGACCTCAGTCAAGTTTCAGTCTCAAAGGTGAGCTGTCTTCAGAGACTCATTACATTGGCTCCTGGCACCAACTACTTGAATCCTAATGCTAGTATTCTAGCTTCCAATTTATGACCCCTCCTGCGGTATTTTTGTTGTGCCACATATGGGCTGATGGTAGTGCTTGGCCCACAATTCACCTGTTTGAGTGTGACGTGAGGGACTTTTCCATCATGGCCCCAACATGGTGAAATGCTTTGTCTGAGGAGGCTCGTGCCCTGCAGGACTTGTCTGTGTTCCACATAAGACAGAATTATTCCACCAGGCATTCCACTAATGTAATTTTGGTGGACTCTACCATCAACATTACTGATTTTTTATGCCAAAAGCGTTAGTTGTGTGCTGAGTTTTTTAGCTGGATTATATTGAAATTGTGGTTTTGTTATTGTTATTTTATTGCTATGTTCAGGGCTTTTTTTGGTAGAAAAAGCCCAGCAGGAACTCATTAGCATAATAGGCCACACCCAACAGCAGAAACTCATTGGCATATTAGGCCACACCCCCCATGTTACCAGAAGTGTGCTCATCCAGCCAAACCTACTTTTTGCTTCTTATTCTGTTTACCCTGTTTGTTGTCCAAACCCAGGGTTTTTTTGTAGCAGGAACTCCTTTGCATGTTAGGCCACACACCCCGAATGTAACCAATCCTAATGAGTTTCTGCTGTTGGGTGTGGCCTATTATGCTAATATGTTCCTGCTGGGGGTGGCCAACTTGGAAGCCAGCCGGAACTCCGTTCCTGTGTGTTCCTGCCCAAAAATAGCCCTGGCTATGTTGTTACCCGCCCTGAGGGAGGGGCAAGATTTAAAATATCAAAATAAATATATAAACAAACTCAATTTTTTTGGGTTTAATTCTTTCTATTTCTAAATACTAAAAAATATGAATGGGTAAGCAGTAGAATGGTTTTGTTTAAATAGCATGATTACCAATTTTAACTCTAAGAACAGGAGCATGTACGATAGTGTTTACCTTGCTTAGTACGTAGCAGCAGATTTAAAGAGGAAAGGTGGTTCAATTACTGCTGTCAGCAGTGACTCCTGCTGATGCACAAACTTTGTTTTCTAAAGATATCACAGTAACATCTCCCAGATATTAATAGAAGTAACATTGCTTACAATAACATGGATATTGGCACTGAGATGTCATCATAATACTTGCATATAATAGGAAAAACTGAGCAATCAAAACCAAAGCTGTAGGCAGTGGGAAAGAAAAACTAATGTCTTCGACACTGGGGGTTTTTTTGGTTTGGCATCCTAGCTTTCAACAGGAAACATTAACACTATAAAAATATTACTGGCATCTTTCTGACCAATTAGTATACAACAGTGAAGGCCAGTACCATCAAGACAGCTGGTAGCAATCGAGGAAGATCCAGTTTTTGGAAGCTCTTCAACTATATGTTCTTGGCTGTCCAATCAAAAACTAAGGACTGTGAGCCTCAAATGTGAAAGGATGTATAATACTTTTGCTTTCCAAGCCAATGGCAACATATTATGAGAAAGTAATACACTGGAAATCCTCCTCTCACCAAGCAAAAAAAAAAAATCCATCCTAAGCGCTGCAATCAACTATCAGCATTATCAAAATAAAGATTAACCTTTCTTTAGCAGTTTGTGCACTCTCTCTATGACATGGACTGCAAACCAAATTGTTTTAGAGTAGTGGATGCCAGGAACTGATGTTCTTCTTTGTTCCAAGGCACAAAGGGTCAGAAACACACTCAGCAGCTCACTGCTACCAAGAACATTTATTTTCAATTGATAAGAGCATTTCTCCCAAGCTTGATCTCTTGCTGTGCCTTAAAGGTTTGGGAAAAAAGGGGGGGGGGAGTGTCCTCTTCAAGCACAGTGTGACGAGGACAAACCCCAGCTTCCCTGAACTACCTGGAAGTAGGGGATAATATGAATGGGAAGGGGGGGGGCTGAGAACCCGTGGGAAGGTTTGTTACAGGTACAGATTGTGCCTGGATACCAGAGACCAACCCAAATTTTTGAATCTCTGACAAAGCACCATTATCTTGATATAGATGCCCATGTATATACTATCACACTGTGTACAGAACTTGGGGTTTGCCTGCATTTCTTCTGTTCCTAAAACCCCCTTCCAATCCACAGAAAGATCACCCCCAGGTTTGTCGGTTGGGTGAACATTCCATATATACATATGCAGGGCTGTTTTTGGGCAGGGACGCACAGGAATGGTGTTCCGGCTGGCTTCAGAGTTGGCCACGCCAACTACAGCTAAAACCTCTGTGCGCGTGGCTACAGAGGGAAGGCCTGGAGAGCGACCCCCCCAGCGACTCCGAAGCAGGTGGGCCAGGGGGGGGCTGGAATGATCGGGGAGGCATTTAAGGGCTGGCTTGCCAGGCATCCCTCAGCCGTGGGGCACCTGGGCAAGTCAAGGGAAGACATGGGGTGTGGCCTAATATGCTAATGAACTGTGCTGCTGGGGGTGTGGTCTATTATGCTAATGAGTTCCTGCTGGGCTTTTTCTACAAAAAGAGCCCTGTAACATATGTGTACACACATACACACAGAACTCCAGGTGGCTAGACGGTTAACTTTAATGAACTGAACACATGAAGTTGCCCCTAAATTAAAATCAAAATGAAATTTTCATTTGGTTGCATTATGTTTTAATTCATAGGCTTTAAGGTTTGGGAGAGATAACGGCAAACCAAGGGATACTGCTGTGTGAAAGAGTGCTGCTTCTTCCACCTCCCCAGAGGCAGCTAGGTATTTTGGGATTGCACTAGGCCATAGTTTGTTATTACATCTGAAACACCTCTAGGAAATATAAACAACAAACATCCATAAACAGTAATGAGAGAGGTAAGAGATGGCACTTCCAGGAAACCAAGCCATTTTTAAAAGTTTCTTTAATAAATCATTTCTGCTGCAGTTAGAATGTATATATGTATGATGCTTTCACATTAAATTATACATAATTTATAGAAGTCAAACTTGGAACCAGAGAAAAAGCAAGGCACATATAACTGGACATGCACCATTTATCCTGGGTCTGAACTCGAGCTGTGAACTGACGTAAAACTTTTGGATGAAAGCCTGACATCTATGTTAGAGACGACCAATCCCAGATGAAATCTGAGAAAGGAAAACTTAGTTTGAGTATGTAAATGGCGCCTCTCAACAATGCAGCGCCTTCCAAGAACTGGACTTCGGTGTCAGTACTGGCAAAAAGCCCAGTTCCTGTTCTAGGGACTTGAAACAGATATTTCTATTTGGAGGCCTGCAGGATATCATTTGAACTGCTATCAAGATGCAGTGTGAAGAATATTCTTCCACAATACTAAGGCACAAAGCTGTGTTTCCACTAACTTATTTATTTAAAACAGAAAATATTTACAGCACTTACCAACTAGTTTTTCCCTTTACTGGGGTTTAGCTATAAAAAACAGCCTTTAAATGGACTGCCAAGTCCAATGCTAGGAAGATACATGCAGACAAACAAGCCATTGCATGCATCTATAGTGAACGTTCAGGAGAAATATTCTACATAATAGATGTAGAATCTCAATAAGCATTTCTGTTTAATAAAGACTGAGAGTTTGAACACATTCTCCTACTTACAAACTTCCCAATATTTTAAACACCACTTATTGCTTAAAGAATGAAATTATCTGAAACACTGGCTTGCAGTCATGGTCGACATTACTGAAGAAACCAGTGCCTCAAAAGTACCTCCAGCATAAGGTGTATCATGGCACAGGAAGTTCATAATATGAACGATTACAACTAGGGTTGCCAAGTCGGGAAGTGATGTGACGACGCCGGGCATGCTGGGGGCGGGGCCACGACCATCCAAGGGAAAACCAAAGAGTTTTTTCTCGGATGACCGTGGCCCCGCCCCCAGCGTGCCCGCGTCACTTCCGGGTGACATGCACGTCGGGGTGGGGCTCCCCCTGGGGCCTGATCTGCCGACGGCGGGGAACGGGCCTCTGGGGCAGGGAACGGGCCTCTGGGGCAAGTCCCCCCGGGGGGACTTGGCAAGCCTAATTACAACAAATGGGATTGAAATATAATCTACACTTTTAATGAGCATATTATGTACATTATAGATAAGCTTTATGTAGTATGACTACATCTGACATCTTTGCAGAATAAGTTACTTGTATCTCATTTCAGTTTCCAAAAGTAGGCTACTTACATGATACCTCTTACTCTCCCCTTCTTGTACTGATGTAATAACAGTTTCAGAATAACTAGCAGATCCCGTTCTATTATCAGTTGCCTAATAGTACAAAGAAATACAGTATGTTAGATCAAGTTTTTAAAGTCCTTTTGCTTCATTTTTGTCTAAAAATGCAGTAATATTTTTTAGTCCTTTAGATACAGAAACAGCACTTAGTTGCGGCTTTGAAAAAGATATTTCTTCCAACAAGAAAGCTTTTATAAGGAAGTCTGGACAGGTATGCAAATAGGCACAACACATCCAGCATGTAAAGACTTGCTGAAGTTCTTCCCCCACAGAGAAGCAACAGGAAGATTCAAAACATCAATCAACAATTAAACGGTTAAAAAACACTCTGTGGCAATCTAAGGACGTGATCTTTATAGGAGCTTTAATTTCACAGACTTCAATATGAACTGAAAGACTAGTACAGTTCACACATTTCACTCAACCATTCTATACACAGTTCATTCCCACTAAATAAACCATAAAAGTAACTGTACAGCATGAGCTTCCTAAAAGCCATGAAGTCATATGACACCTAGAACTGAAGGGGGAAAGGGTATACCATCAGGAGCTGGATGAGCTACAAGTCCTTTACCATTTATTACTACTTCAGAAATTGAAGAATTGTTTTTTCTCCTAAATGATACCATATGTATGGAATGGGATTGTGGTGGTACTGCCTGCATTAAAAATGTGTACTCAGCTGACAGAAGTTATGCTTGGAACCCAAAATACCTAAGCAAATTCAAAAGACTTCACTGGCCATCTAAAGCACATGAAAATGTAGCTTGGTTGCTTTTCCTGAGGCAGGTGTTTCTTAACTGTGATGCCACCATTGGGAAGGCTCTGCCCCAAGTTTCTGCCACAACACACCCTGATAGAAAGGCATCTGAAGCAAAGCCAATCAGTGGCCAAGGAACTTAATACGCAAGATGATGCTCTCTTAGTTATACTTTACAGGCAATAAGCAACACTGTGGCAAATAAGCACACTGATAGCAGAGCGAACAAGATTTCATTACCACATTAGGATGTGGGCAGCACAATTCCTTAGCTTAACCTTCCAAACAATTCTGACAACAGATCTATGTAAAAGGCATTACAAGAATCTAATTGGATCTCATACACATATTATATACAAAAGGCAGCGCCTACCTTACTGATTTCCTGGTGAATATGTACAGTTTTGTTTCCAAGTTTTGTATCTGTGTCAGATTCATTGTGATAGTTGGGAGGAAGCTGGTCAAAATCAACTGTTACCTGTTTAGAATCGCCTTCTTCTGCCTCCATCTAGCAAAATGATGATTTAGAACAAGTTAGAATCATTACATAAAGTACCAAAAAATAAAATTTTATTCTAGGTATCATTCAGTAAGTTAGGTACATTAGGAGGAAGCAGACCCAGCACAAAGACATTTTCCAGATTGCCCTAACATTCCATTTTCATTCCCCTATTTTATCAGGGTTTGTTTTTTTCCCTTGTGTCCAGACACCTCCGTTAACATCCCTGTGCCATCCTGGTTGTCCTCATTTCCCCCAACTCTTTCCTAAACTAGTTTTTCACAATTTCCCCCCAAAACACTGCAGAATGAATTTGCAAGATAGCTTCTTGCTCGAAATGTGAACAGGTTTTTTTTTGTCTCATGGATAGCCTCTTGCTCAAAACATGAACAGTTTTTTCCATAAAGGGCAGATTTGGGTAGTGGTTTTTAAAAAACTGCATGCCAGTGTTTCAATATTGGAGGGTGCCTGTGCTGAAGCAAAAGTTCAGTCCCATTCAGAGGCCCAACACCAGCAGCCAATCATTGCTTTGCTTATCATTCCTTCATTCACACTCAAGAGCAGATTCTGCGATGTCTCTGGGCATCATTTTCAAATACATTTTGCAGCGCATGCAGCTAGCCTGAAAACATGTGCGTGAAGGAAACAAGCTGTTGTGAGCTGTGTACTGATGCAAGTCAGGGAAAGGAATTAAAAACGGGGGTGGGGAGCCAATGAGAGAGAACGCTCAAACGTGGGGGAAAGAGGCAACCAAAAAGGGGTGAGACGTGTACATCAGGTATCAACTCTGATAGGCAACCTGTGGTGTAACCCTTTCAATATGCCTCACACAGCAGATATGAAAATACACCTCTGTGATGGACAGTGCCTTCGTAGCTACACGATTCCCCCCTTTTTTATCTTTTAACTGTCATGACCCCCCAATCAATCTTTGTACTTCAATACATGTGTTTGATTAAAGAGATAGGAACCAGCTAGTGAATCTCCAAGCTTAAGAAACATTTTTCCACTAGCTTGTTTTTGTTGCTTAATGCAGGTAAGGAGATAAGGCAGGATTCTTAAAGTCAGATTTTATTCTTCTGTCCCTCTTACAACAACTGCTCTACTTTTCCTCCTTACTCTGCTTTCTCTTTCAGTAGAGAGGGGAGTCGTCTGCCCACCAACAGGCTACAGTCTCCCTAATAAGACACACTTCTAATCAACAACAACAAACTAGCCTGCAAAAACTGGAATTAAAATACAGCACCTGCCTATGCTATCTTTTCTTTATGGGAGGAAACACAATTAACTCTGTCAAGGCTCCATTCCGTAAATTCTGTCTGCCAATAAGAGCGCTAGCTGTATGAACAAAAGCTTATGGACAAGTGGAAATGCTGGCAAGTGAAGACTAGCTTAATCATACTGAACCTGGTTCTATTGTAATCTTTCAAGGATTTAATCTAAAACATGGGACATCACAGTTTATATAAATCACAATGTTTATTAAACAAAATTTATATTCCACCTTTCTGCCCCCACAAGGGCCACGAGGGCAGCTAACAGCTTAAAAGACACACACTAAAATCGTATTTTAAAATCATTAAAATCAACCCCAACACATATCACTAAAACAAACTTAAAATACTGTTAAAATATGTATAAAGGCATAAAACTGCTATTAAAATTCTAGTCAGGAAGGAGGGGTCCACTGAGGGAATGCCAAATGAAACAAAAAAAAAGTCTTCACTCATTGACAGAAGATGGCAACAGAAGGGGACAGATGGATCTCTCCAGTGAGAGAGTTCTAGTGCCACCACAAAGAAGGCCCTCTCCTGGGTTGCCACCAGCCTAATCATATAAGGCAGCGACACCTGAAGCAGGGCCTCCTAAAATGACCATAGAAGTCAGACAGGTTCACAAGGGATATGGTTGCCATTCTCCAGTTGGGGACAAGCTCCTGCCCACCACCAGCCAGCTGGCTATCGGGAGGCAATCTCCCCCCCAAAAAACAGCAACATCACCTGAAATAAACGCAATGTAGCCGTCCTCTGAAGTTTGCTCAATTTCATGTTCATTGCATCTATGACACTGTCTAACCATCTCATCCTTTGCCGTCCCCGTCTTCTTTGACTAGAGTGTTTGCCAAATGGTTTAACATTATATAGGTATTTCAACACTACCCACTTTGATAAAGGTATACACGAAACGAGACGTAATATGCATGGTTCACTGGTGTTGATGGCATTTGAATTGCTTCCGAAAACTGAAACCGAATACTGAAAAAAAGGATTTACAAGTTGGTGAAGAACACCCTCCCCTTTTTTGCACTATACGTCACGGTTGTTCGCTTCCTTTCAACTTCCATCCCGTGATCTCTCTCTTTGGCTTGCAAACTCCACGTGGGACCTGGAATCTCCAGACAACAGAGATCAGTTCCCCTGGAGAAAAGGGCTGCTTTGAAAGGCACACTCTGGCACCGGCGTAATCTTCGTGGGGGCTCCGGGGCTGGAGCCCCCACCGAAATTTCCTAGAAGCCCCGCCCACCAGGCAGAGGCGGCGTGCTTCGGAGTGGGGTGGGGGCTAGGTGAGCCTAGGCGCGCCTCGGCGCATGGCTACTGCCGCGTCAACCGGAGCCCGGCTTTTGTTAGCGGGCGCCTCTTTCTACTCTCCGCCAACTAAAACACAGTGCCATTACCAATAATGACACACCACAAGCCCTAACCCTAGTTGTCCAGCAGTTAGAAGAAGAAGAAGAGAAGAGATTGGATTTATACCCCGCCCTTCACTTGGAGTCTCAGAGCGGCTTACAAACTCCTTTCCCTTCCCCTCCCCACAACAGACACCCTGTGAGGTGGGTGGGGCTGAGAGAACTCTGACACAGATTGCTCTTTTTCAAGGACAGCTGTGCCAGAGCTTGTGACTGACCCAAGGTCATATCAGAAGGTGCAGGTGGAGGAGTGGGGAATCAAACCCGGTTCTCCCAGATTAGAGTCCACACACTTAACCACTACACCAAACTGGAAGAGTCTGTGTCCACCAGCTATATGCAAACCTGTTAATTTTCTGATGGTATAGTATATAGTTAAGGTAGCAGAGCCGTGTTTTCCAATTTTTTTTAATCTGCCAATTGCCACGTTTCTGCCAAAAAAGGCCCAAGGCAGACAACAATAATAATACAAGTTAGACAATATAAAATAAATATGTATCAAATACGGAAGTACTGCATTAACACTACAGTCAGTTTTTAAGTACTAAGGATTAATGTATCCTTAGTACTTAAAACTAGTGACTTTTGTTGCTTCATTTGGATGCTCAGTATAAGGTGAAAAGCAGAGGATCACGGCTAACTACATGAACAAAAGAAATAGCTCAGTTTAGAACAAGTTGAAAGGTCCCTGGGACATTTTTTTTTCTTGAGGAGAAAGAACAGGATATGCAATGGGATCAAACTATTCATTTAAAGGTTGTATGGAAAAAGGACAGTATTACTGCACTGATAAGAGTAAACCTGTCAGAGATCTGAATGCAGTTCTCTGATCCGTGGAAACTATCTTGTTCAGTGTCTGAAAGACAGTTTTCGATTACCCATTCGGAAATGGGAGAAATAAGCCACCGCCCCTTCTTCAATTATTTGTATATTCTTGCACATTAAAGCATGACAGTAAACAGATGGCAAACCCATGAGCAAGCGGACACAGCTAATTCAATACATCCTGGATGCAACTTAAACATCTAACTCACCAGCTGATATTTTGCACTCCTTTATTCACATGCCATAGACTGCCTCTAGTTTGGGCTAATGAAAAACAGAATTTCTAAGGCGTTTCTGTTCCCTTTAACAGAATTCTGTCCATGCCCCTACTTTAGAGGTAAGAGGAGCTTCATGCTCCTCCTAAAGTAACAAACAAGCAGTGGATTTGGAAGAGCAACAGGGGTAACTCTGTATACTGGATATTGTTTTAAACAGGCTTCTCTTTGTAACCTTGCCCACCCCTTTCTGTTGTCACGAGCTTTGAGAATCCATGCCTCTGAACACTTCAGTGCAGCTGCTGAAGTGAACTCACAAAATTCTATGCTGGAATAGAATTGCATGTATGCCCACTGAAGTGTGTCACACACGTAACAATTTACAGAGGGGTGGGGGCAGGAACAGCAGCCCATAGCAGCATTCCTGGCACCTGTACCTCAAATGTCTTTCCATGAAATGAGCCACAGGCACAAAAGGGAGATGCAGGGTTTGGTTTTTTTAAAAAAAAGAGGTGCCAGAACTCTCGAGAGGGAAATGAAGTTTTCAGTCTGTCTACTGAAATCTCAAGAACTTTTAAGCGTTTTTAAAATCATTTTGTTGAAGAGGTTCCGAAACTCCGTTCCGGCGCGTTTCCTGAGGGAAGGTGAGGCAGTTCCCCCAGAAAAAAAGCCCTGGGAGATGTAACCAGCTTGCAGGCACCAGAGCCCTGAGGAAAACTGAGGCACTTCCAATTTCACACTTCCTGGAGAAGGAGGAACGGCCACTCTGCAGCAGCAACTAGACTGCCTCACTTCCGACCAACTCCAGCTAGGTCCTGAAGAAACTGACTGGCTTACGCTGTTGGGTCTTTGTCTTTTCCATGTCTCACCCAGCCTCTCCCTTCCCTCCTCAGCCATTTAGTTTCTGCACGCCACTTCCAGCAGTTGCTGCTGTTCTTCCAGCTGGAGTCTCTGTATGGGGCAGGCCCTGAAGGGGCACCTATACCCAGGTACCGCTGCCTATCCTGAGGCCAAAGTTCAACAGGTGCACTCTCCTGGGGGAAACTGGCAAACATGGGTGCAACACTAGCAGAGGAATCAGCCTGGCCCAGCCATGAAAGAAACAAAGAAGCACCTATGACCAGGAGTGATAGGACAGGCAGCTGCGTGCACTTGCCATGGCTACAACCACCATGCTGGCTGGCAAGACAAGAGTCAGGTCAGCCTCACTGAAAACGTGTCCCCAGCAAGGGAAGGCAAGTGCAGCACAGCAGGGTGGCTGGCACAAACAGCACCGCTTTGAGGAGGGGACCCAGAGGTGGGTTTCACAGCCAGGTTGCCATGCAGAGAAGCCAAGGAAGAGGTGATATTGGACAGGCTGTAGTGTCTGGCTGGGCTGTGGGCCATGCTGCATGGGGTGTTGGGGGTGGGTGGGTAAAAGACAAGAACATACTTCCTCCCAGGGGTCATTTTGTAGAAAAAGAGGTGCAGGAGCTCATTAGCATAACTCATTAGCATAACTCATTTGCATATGCCACACACCCTGACCTCACTGGAAGCGTGTCATAAGGCAACACCCACCACTCAGGCTCCACTGGACTGTTTTGGATTGCTAGCTATTGGGGGACGGGGGTGGAACGTGCAGATCTGTCCTCGCAGAGGAGGGAGAGCTTGTACCTGAATAAAATTTGGTCTTAAAGGTGCCACTGGACTGTTTTGGGCTGGGGGGGGGTCTCTGCAACTTACCTGGCTGCTTCTTGCTCTGACTGAGGGCTGCTGGGAGCAGGGGGTGGGGCTTGTTGCATGTGCCCACCCCCTGAACTCTTTACTGCTTCCTCCTCCTCCCTTCTCCTTTTGAGTGTACCAGGAGCCATTAGGCAGCCTGAAGCAGCAGCCAAGGGAAAGTCAGGCAGAGAAGACAAAAAAGGGGAAGAAGGTGGCTTGGCGACTTGGACCTGGATGGCTGGTAATGGTACCTGTATGTATGTCTCCCCCTGTACGCCACACAGGCTGCAGCACACACAGCCGCTTTTAAGGTGAGGGCAGCGCTGTGCCTCAGTCTCTGTGATTACCATAGAGATTAGGAGGGGAAATCAGAGCATGTCACTGCCATTTTTCTTCCACTTTTCTGTCACTGAGTAACTTTAGGCCAATCATTAAGTCTCTGGGTGCGTGCAGACAGGCAGCTAATCCTGGCCCGGCTCAAATTTGATCCTGATCTTTTTTTTTCTGGTGTTGGCACGACCAGACAGCTCCCCCCGTGAATCACCTTACCACGTGCTGACGCTGCTGTGGATTGTCTAGATGGCATCCCCCTGAAGGAGCCGTGTGGTTGTG
This sequence comes from Gekko japonicus, assembly GCF_001447785.1. Taxonomy (NCBI): domain Eukaryota; kingdom Metazoa; phylum Chordata; class Lepidosauria; order Squamata; family Gekkonidae; genus Gekko; species Gekko japonicus. Next base: position 68,662 of record NW_015172609.1, on the reverse strand, counting down.
GTTTAAAAAAAAATCCGTTGCGCATGCACATATGTGCTTGGTTTTCCGCGCATGTGCAGAATCGCGTAGTTAAAGCACTGCCTGAGGGACACGTAGCCAAAATCCCTATGCCTCCCCATCTCTTCCCACGGAGCGACCAACAAGACAGTCCAAGCATACCCAACTTCTTCTTTCAGTTTCTGTTCTGATGCAGACGGCCAGTCCCGACCATCCCCCCCGGCCCTGGAGATCTGGATCAGTGGAGGGACTACTTTGCTTGGGGAAAGACCTACGTTGTCCTCCCTCGAGGTCCAATTTCAATTAACGAGGTTCATTCATTTAATGGGCCATTGATTAATATGAAACTGCCTTGAACGCTTGAGTGGAGCTCTGCAGCTATTGTGCGTTTATGCGCATATCGCTTGGTGATTTTTTAAAAATGGTGGCCATTTGGGATGGTCTGGAGTAAACCATCCCAATGGGCTGATTGTGCACTGGAACAATCAGATGGAGGAAAGTCCATCATTGGCCCGTCGGCAAGCAACAGCACCAGACTTTCAGTGGTATCTTTTAAGTACGGCTCCCTGGTGGGGCAAAACGGGCTGATCACGGAAGCAGCACCTTTCCCAGATGTTGCTGTCTGATCGTTCCCATTCTTGCCTGGGTCGGATGTAAAGACCTGTCTGAACACGACCTCTGCCTGATCCATCATTTAACCTGATTGTGAGGGCATGGAAGAAAACCCTAGCCAGTCAATGGAGCTGCAGTTTTAGTTTCATTTGATTGAAATGCAGCCACACTAGCTCCCTCCCTCCCAAAAGTTCCCCCTTCCTCCCTTTGTGAAAGGAATCAAAGAATAGACCACAACAAGGAAGGATGGCAAACACAACTTTCATTCAAAAGGTTAAAAAAAGGTCACTCACTGTAAATGTAGGAAAATTAAATTAATGCAGACAGTTTAAAAAAAAATGCCAGTGGTTAGTCCCCTTTCCCCACAATAGGAATCATTGGAGAAAATTATACCTGCTCCAGTAGGGACCTACTTCAGACGTCTGAAATTTAACCCCTTGATCCAATTTGCCTGAAACTTGGGGGGAGACTTTAGATTAGAGGGAGGACCAGGGCTATTTTGGGGCAGAAACGCACAGGAACGGAGTTCCGGCTGGCTCCCAAGTTGGCCACACCCAGCAGGAACTCATTAGCATAACAGGCCACACCCAACAGCAGAAACTCATTAGGATTGGCTACATTAGGGGTGTGTGGCCTAACATGCAAAGGAGTTCCTGCTACAAAAAAAGGCCCTGGGTTTTGACAACAAACAAGGTAAACAGAATAACAAGCAAAAGGTGGGTGTGGCTGGATAACCACACTTTTGGTAACATGGGGGTGTGGCCTAATGTGCTAATGAGCTGTGCTGTCAGGGGTGTGGCCCCAAATGCTAATGAGTTCCTGCTGTTGGGTGTGGCCTATTATGCTAATGCGTTCCTGCTGGGTTTTTTCTACAAAAAGAGCCCCGGGGAGGACTATGTTCAGTGCAAATTTGGTGCTGTTATGAACAAATGAAGCTGCTTCCTACTGAATCAGACTTTTGATCCATTAAGATCGGTATTGGCTAGTATGACTGGCAGCTGCTCCCCAGATCCTTCAATAGATTTCCTGTTGAAATTAATGATTCCAAAGTGTTGTAACCCAAAAATCCACAGATTTCAACTCTGAACTTCACCAGTGTACGGCCAACTGTGCTACTTCAGCATTCTGCTGCTTCATTCTCTGCATTTGTGAGCCAGAGCTGAATTTGGGTCAAGTGATTTTTTCAGCTCCTATCATGCAGAAATGTTTTCATTCCTAAAACACTCCTCCACATGAAGCCTGCTTGGTGACCTTGCCCCAGTCACAGTTCTCTCAAAACTTTCTCAGCCCCTACCAACCTCACAAGATGCCTGTTGTGAAGAGAAGAAGGGAAAGGCGATTGTAAGCTGCTTTGAGACTCCTGAAGGCAGAGAAAGGCAAGATATAAAAGCCCACTCTTCTTCTTCTTAATAGTTCATTATTAAAAGAGACATACTCAGTGTGCAAAACTATTCTAAAGTTCTGGGGAAAAGGTTATTCGGAAAATTCAACACCACTCAAAGCAACCTGACAGAAATTATATGTAAAAAGCTAGCTACCAGTAAACAAAATATAATTTTAATCAGAGGTCATTTCGGGGGGGATTGCGGGGGATCACAGTTTCCCCAGGTGAGGTATGGGAGGCGGGGCAGATGACGAAGCCCCGCCCCCTGCTTCCGGCCGCCCCACTTCCGGCCCTCATTCAGCCAGGAGGAGGCAGGAGAAGAGGGAGGGTAAGTTGCTTCCTCCCTGCCTCTCCCCACCCCTGCCTGCCTGGGGCCAGGGAGGGCCTTCACGGGGCTTCCTTGCACTCCCGCCGGCCTTGCAGGTCCACTGCCGGGCCCCTCATGGGGCTCGGCAGTGGAGCTGCAAGGCCAGCGGCGGCGGCCGGGACCGTTGGGGGCGGGGTGTGTGGCCTTATGACACACTTCCGGTGATGTCAGGGGGTGTGGCATATGCTAATGAGTTATGCTAATAAGTTCCCCTCGCTCTTTTTCTATGAAATTACCCCTGATTTTAATCATTCTTTAATAGTATTTCAATAATAGTGCCAAACACTAATTTTACTACACATTAAAATTACAGTGTAGTTACTCATCTAGCCAGCTGAAATAGGGATGGAATCCAAGGCTATGTGGAAAAAGAAGTAATCAAATCAATATACACTAACCAGAAAATTTAAAAATGAAGACAGACACCCAAGATGTTATAGAAAAATAAGAATTGCCAAACCACAAACCCCCATAGGCTTTTAAAGTGCTATTTTAACGCTTAAATCAATATGGTATACTCAGTTTTGTTAGTAAGGGAGAGCCAGTTTGGTGTAGTGGTTAGGTGCACGGACTCTAATCTGGGAGAACCGGGTTTGATTCCCCACTCCTCCACTTGCACCTGGCTGGATGACCTTGAGCAAGCCACAGTTCTTGAAGATGACCCAATTCTAAACACACAAGACTGGAAAGCAAAGCCATATGTTTCCAAGTAGTGCATTTAGGATCAGGGTGCCAGTGACAGGAAGCAACTGGGCAATCAGAAGGCTTGTCACCACCATGTCATTAAAGAATGCTGCGCAAGAGACAAAACAGAGTCATACGTAGGCAGTTTATAGAATCAAAAACTGATCTTATGCCTCTCACAAGTACTCAGGGTGTAACCTCTAAAATGAGGTGTCAAAGCTCAAGGTTGCCTGAACGTCACATCCCACAATATGGAAATGTTCTCTTATCTGAGATAAGTGGCTGTTAGCTGTTCTGTCCCAGGAGAAGAGCACACTGCAGAGGGTCACTGCCCATATTCTAGGCCTGAACTCTTAACATGAGAAACAGATCTCAGAACTCAAAGGGTCCACACTGATTTCTTTCTTTTTAAAAAAGTAATTAAGGACTTGGTTCTAGATGGGTAAAGTCATCTACTGTGCAGTTCAGAAGAACAAGTACTACAGTGCAAGTGTATTTGAATTCCACACACACAAAAATCAGTGCAGCTGTATTCTTTTCCATTTGTCAAGGCAACATTTTCATGCAGCTGGAATTGCTCAGTTATACAAACAAAAAGCTTTGGGTTTTCCCCCTTCAGAATACTTCATCTAAGTGGTTCTCAAATATACAATTTTTTTCACATGGAAATCACAGGCTCAAAAGGCCACATTCTAGCCTCAAAATAAATGCAAGTATATTATATCTGCAGGGTAAGACTTCTCCCTGTCTTTCCCCACCTCACAATTGCAAACTCCCCACCTCACAATCACAAATCGCCTTTAAAAACTCTCAGGAGGGTTTCTCTCGTGCTTCTCTAAACTGAGTTCAGTGTGAAGAATGAGGAAACAAAAAATGTATGTGGAATATTTTTAAAACCTGCTCCTTAAAAAGTAAAAACAATGGATTGCAGCTTTGGATATTATTTGTTTCATCAGAGGAACAACATTTCTCTTTAGAAGCCCAGCTAAGAAACAATTAACTGACTATTTAGGTGGACTGTTTCAATCTAGAAAAACCTGTGAGACAAACTGTTCAGTGAACCATCACATTTACAGAAAACACCTCTTAACACGAGAACAAATTTAGAGTCCAGGGGCACCTTTAAGACCAACAAAGTTTTATGCAACGTATGAGCTTTCACACACTAAAGCTCATACCTTGAATAAACCTTTGTTGGTCTTAAAGGTGCCACTGGACTCTAAATTTGTTCTACTGCTTCAGAGCAACACGACTGACCATTTGGATCTACCACCTTAAGAAAAAGCCCAGCAGGAACTCATTAGCATAATTGGCCACACCCAACAGCAGAAACATATTAGCATATTAGGCCACACCCATGACAACACAGGTCATTAGCATATGAGGCCTCACCCCTGTGTTACCAGAAGTGTGGTCATCCAGCCACACCCACCTTTTGCTTCTTATTCTGTTTACCTTGTTTGTTGTCAAAACCCAGGGCTTTTTTTGGAGCAGGAACTCCTTTGCATGTTAGGCCACACACCCCTAATGTAGCCAATCCTAATGAGTTTCTGCTGTTGGGTGTGGCCTATTATGCTAATGAGTTCCTGCTGGATGTGGCCAACTCAGGAGCCAGCCAGAACTCCGTTCCTGTGCGTTCCTCCCCAAAAAGAGCCCGAACTTCTACTGCTTCAGACCAACACGGCTGACCATTTGGATCTACCCTCTTAAAATTGTTAACAATGATGATAATTCATCACTTTTAAAAAGTTAACTTCACTGTTCTACAATAATTGTCAATTTCTTAATTAACATAATTAAGAGACCAGCGGACAGTAAAGTGGATTTCTAGTGAATTAAGATTATGATTTAAAACACTCGAATAACATTTCACAACATTGGATCATTCAACTGACAAATCTTTTGACTGATCAAAATGGCCAGCCTTAAGGAGATGTCTTCCATTACATTAGTGCTGGCCAGGGCTAGCCCTAGCTTATTTTGCACCCTAGGCGAGGATCCCTTCTGCCCACCCCACCCGTGCGCCCACCAATTTTCAAAAATAAATGCATTTTAGGAAGAATGAAAAACACAAATATTCAAGAAACTCCCAGAGTACGGGGCCAGGTGCAGTTTGACGCCCCTAAGGGCCGGCCCACTCTAGGCGATCGCCTAGTTTGCCTAGTGAGTGAGAAGGCCCTGGTGCTGGCATTATAAGATGTCTGAATTTTCCCAGCACTCAAAGGAAATATTTTATTGTTGGGGAAAAAATGTGTTTTCTTGCTTTTTAACTAATGCATCAGTCATATGCAAGATAATGTGGCACGTGCATAATTAGTGGTGTTCTTGCATCAGGGATCATGTCTAACTAGAAAGAAATGAAACCATATTGCATCCTCATGAGGTCTGTAACCTGTTTGTACTTATGAGCTGTCCCCTGCTCTGCCATTCAGCTACAGAACTCACATAGTCCTGCAACCATTTCACAGGTCTTTGTATTTACATTGTGGATGGAAACATGTTTATTCAGAAATACTACCGTGTCCATTAGTTAGACAGCCCAGAGGGTTTACACAACACTGCCTTCTAGGTCATACTGCACCAAACACCAGATTTATGCTTCAAGCAGCCATTCAGTATATTTATGTAAAATATTTATATTTTACAGAACTGGTAGGTAATGTAACGTGCATAAGGTATGATCAGGCCACATAACAAAACTACAAACCCTGAGTTAAGAAGATGGCCACAGTCTGCCAACATTTAATGCTTTTAAGCATTATGAATCGAGATAATGAAACATGAACATCAGCAACTCACAGTGTTTGCTTCTGATACGTACGTATGCAGTACAACCTCAGATCCTTCTCTGGTTCAGACCCCCTTCTTCACTCTAGTGGCTAATCAGAGGTAGGGAATAGGGAAAGGCTCTCTTTCTCCCTCAGCCCCCCTGCTCCCCCCCCCCCCATGCTTCTCTAGCAGGGCATCCTTTAGAATGCTGCCCATAGGTTACCTGAATCATAATGCCTGACTACGGCCCCGGTCACACGGGAGGCTTTGATCCGCGAGAGGGACGGATTGGGGGCGCAGCAAGCAGGCTCGATCCCACTGTAGCATCTGGGAAGCGGCGCACACCCGTCCCCAATACGTGTCTTCCGGCCGAAGATGCAGATAAAAAAACCCCCTACAAAACTTTACTACTTACCTGAAAATCTGCAGCAGGGGCGGCCGTGGGACTGCCGGCGCGCCCATCTCTGGCAGCATGCGAGGCCCCCAGCCAAACTGCGCAGGCATGCACATGCGCAGCGGGCTGCCTCGCTCACCAATCTGTGGCTTCCCCCCCCCCCAGATCGGGGGAACAACTGCGTGGCGGCTTGGGGGATCTCTCTGATCCCGCTGCTGCGCGTCTCTTTTGATGCGACTCAAAAAAGCCACACTTCAGCCGCACCTTTTCCCCCAGTGTGACCGGGGCCTACATTTCCCAGAGTGCCATCAGATGCTGCCAAAACAACATCTAAGGCACTGAGGAAAGAGAGAGGGGTCAGGAGATGTAGAGAGGTGCTCTCTCTCTTTCTGTTCCCTAGTGGTACTCTGCCACGACTGCTGTTTCCATGCCATGAGGGTGAAGACTGGTGGCTCACCAAGGAAGACCATCTCGTCTCATTTCTAAACTTGGAACAGGGCTTGGGTGGGGAGAAGGTGCTATTTTATGGCTTTATTTACAAATAGCTTGGTCTCTTGTGAAGTCAGCCCATGGAGTGCGGGGTGGGGTGGGGATCTCCCATAACTAACCAAGAAACTACAAGTGGGAAGCACTATATGGGGTCACCGACAGATTACTACTGCAGTGAAAGTAAATTCAAGAGCTGCCGCAAACCATTCCCATTATCAAGATCTGTGATGTGGCTGGAAAATGAGTTCAGACTAAACCCCACCCTAATACTATTGGCCAGAAAGACACATAAGTAATTGCGGGGAAAGGAAAGTGGAACAGGAGCAGCAGATCAACATACTGTCCTTTGTGCAAAACAAACACAATGGTTTGCAGATGAGGGAAAGGGCCTCTTTCTGAGGTCTGCACCTGGGTTCATGTTAGCAACAATGAATACTCTCTTTGTGAGAGAAGGTTGCTGTTTTCACAGAGTGTGCAAGGTAGTGCTGTAGCTGTTCTCTTATTCTGTCCCGTTCACATTTTTTCCACGTTGGCCCTGGCATCTGCTGCTTCCGGAGATAAATGTTAAATTCCTGTTCGAGTCTTTGAAACTATGCTGCAAAGTTTATATTAGCTGTGCAAGGGTTTGTCCCGTGTAAAATTACATCCTACAGTGGAAACTTCTCTTGTGGCCATGCAGTATTAGAACAAAATGAGCACAAGTCAATACAAGTACATTTTAATGGGAGCAATATTCAAAAGGTGGAGACACCATTCACAAGGCCCTCAGATCAATCACACAGCAAAGCTTATTACACTCCTCGAAATGGTTTACATTATCCACTACTGTTTAAAGTGATTTTCGCATTTAGATGTCAATGTATACTGAACTGTCCTAATGCATGCAAACTTCTCCAATTTTCAAAAAGACGGTATAAAAATCCCCAAGAAGAAATGTGTCACCTGAATCCAGAACATCAATTGAAGAAGAAGAGAAGAGATTGGATTTATACCCTGCCCTTCACTACCCAAAGGAGTCTAAGAGCGGT
>NW_015172609.1:57996-60782 GCF_001447785.1 Gekko japonicus | reverse complement strand
CACTTAACCACTACACCAAACTGGCTCTGTAGCATTACACATACAACAGTACATCTAGCCCAGAGGGATTCTGACAATACTTTATATTTTGTTATTTCATTTATATCCCGCCTTTCTCCTGAATGAGGGACCCAAGAAGCTTAGACTGTTCTCCTCCCATCAATTTTATCCACACAGCAAGCCTGTTTGGTAAGTGAGGCCAAGGTCACCCAGTGGTAATTTTTTCCATAGTATAATATTCCCATGTTCTGATATGCCATTGATGCAACATTATATTGTTAGAGCCTTTCCAATTGCTACAGCTGCATCACACATTTCGGGAAAGGTTATTCGGTTTGTCATTCTACAAGAAGAGGCACAACTCTGAACCCAGCAGCTAAGAATCTCTAAGTGGGAGTCTGTCCCAGCCAATGGCAGAAAGTAGATCTCTCCTCCACAGTACCCAGATCCCGCCTGAGGCCCAATGCCCTGGTTTGGAAGGCCAGTCTTACCTCTTCAACTGCATTCCTCAGCTTGTACTGAGTATCCTCCATCAACTCTATTTGTCAAGCTTATTTACCAAGTTATTCTAACGATATAACTCTTTTAAACCTCTGACCAAGGTAAGTACAAAATTTAAAATATTGCTATTATGTCTTTGTATCTATTGGGTATAGACGATTTAGGTACCACAGAGCAATCAGTAACTGCTTCGATAAACGGAAGCCATTTTGAATAAAATTGCGATTGCAAGGTATATGTATTACTTGGTGGTATGGAAGTGGTAATTTTTTCCATAGTATAATATTCCCATGTTCTGATATGCCATTGATGCAACGTTATATTGTTAGAGCCTTTCCAATTGCTACAGCTGCATCACACATTTCGGGAAAGGTTATTCGGTTTGTCATTCTACAAGAAGAGGCACAACTCTGAACCCAGCAGCTAAGAATCTCTAAGTGGGATTCTGTCCCAGCCAATGGTAGAAAGTAGATCTCTCCTCCAAAATACCCAGATCCCCAATGCCCTGGTTTGGAAGGCCAGTCTTACCTCTTCAACTGCATTCCTCAGCTTGTACTGAGTATCCTCCATCAACTCTTCCACTTCACGGAACATCTCACTCAGGCTGGCTTCGTCCTTGCGAAAGCTCAGAACGATCTCTTCAGGTTTTCCACCTCCATCTAAGGTGGGAGCTGCATAGACCACCCCTAGGAGGATGGGCAGGAACACCAGTCTTGACCAAAGCCGGAACATTCTTAGCACTGCCTGCTGAGTCCCTGGAAGCAAACGCCACACACAAAGGAAGATGCTTTCAGATTAAATAAAAAGGGGATGCAGACACTCCTACCTTAAGTCTGGCAACGGCCCTACTACTGATCCAGAAATGATGTTACTGAAAGTCAGGAAAACTGTTGAAGAGGGTTGTGGAGTTTCAGTGTACCCAGATGCCTTCTAGCCTTACTTAAAGACAAGAGGATCCACACCACCACCACAGTCTTTCCTTATGCATCAGTGTCTTCCTATGTTTGTATCAGCCCCGTAGCAAAGGACTTTTTAGGAAGGGGGCCTGGGGGGGGCACCTACTAATCCAATCAAAGGCTCTAGGGCAAGAGCTGCGGCGGCCACAGCTTCCCTCCCTCTCCCCCCTCCCACAAGGGCAGGCCTCCCCTGTGGAGCATCCGGGTCCAGCTCCCTCCCTCCCCAAGGAGCCCCAGTGCCTCTTCCCACGGCACAGCACCAGGGTCAGCCTCTGAAATCACTGCCCTTGTCCTCCCTGCCAACAGGCTGACTGGCAATCAGGGGGACTTGGAATAGGGGAGCCAAGGCTCAGGAAGGGGCCCCATAAAAACTGCTAGGGGGCCGGGCCCCATGGGCCCCGCATTAGCTACCGGCCTGGTTTGTATGCACCTGGAAGCATACCTGCACTAAGCTACGTACTGTTGCAAGAACTTCCGACACAGATATCACAGTCACAACAATAATAGTACACAAGATAGACTTCCAATTCATGAAATATTTCCTCTTCCTTAATGTGGGCGAGCAGGACCTCCAACACTGTTCACATCTAGGGCAATCTGCAGTTCAAGTAAGGACAATAGCTGTGACTGGTCAAAGAGGGAGGCAGGCTGAAGCAGCAAGGATGTCAGGCTACAAGGATGTGAGGTATAGAAGTGTCTGCCCTGACCAGGATAACCCCAGGCTAGACTGACCTCATCAGATCGCGGAAGCTAAACAGGCCTGGCCCTGGCTAGTATTTGGAAGGGAGACCACCAAGGAGTAGCAGGGTCATGGAGGCAAGCAATGGCAAATCACCTCTGAGCAGGCCTGTACCTACATTGAAGCATTCTGGAGGGCAGCCCCCCAACTTCCTACCAAGGCCCCACAACATTCCCACCTGTCAGCAACCCCACAGGCTCCACCCTGGGCTGTTGGCCAAATCAATTTCGGCCAGCAGAAAGACTCCCGCATGTCAGTTTCAGCAGTACAAGCCGATTGGGGAGTCAATTTCGGCCCCATTATATCCTATGGGCCATTGAAGTCAATGGCGAAAACATAGGGTATATTCTAGGGGGCTGGAGGGGAGGTGGTTTGAGGAAGAGGCTCCAAACTCGCAGGGTAGCTGCTGAAGCCTCTCCACAAAATACCCACCAAGTTTGAAGAACATTGGACCAGGCGGTCCAATTCTACAGGCCCCCAAACAGGTTGCCCCCATCCCCTCCATTGTTCTCTACAGTGGGGGGAAAGTAACTTTTTCCCACCATAGAGAACAATGGAGGAGATGGGGCAACCTGTTTGGGGGCCTGTAG
>NW_015172609.1:47222-57346 GCF_001447785.1 Gekko japonicus | reverse complement strand
GGACCCGAACAGGAGCCCGCCACTTTTGCCGTAGTTCCCTGCACTCCACACAGCCAATGTGGTTGCGGGGGGGAATGAGAGGAGGGGATCCTCCTCAGGTTACTGGGTGTCAGTCACTGACTTCCACTTACACCCACCCTCCACAATAGGGGAAATAACCCTGCTCCTGCCTGCGAGTGTGGGTTTATTTTATTTTATCAGTGCCCCCTGACTTATTTAAAGCCCCCCTGAATTAAGAAATCCTGGCCATGGGCCTGCCTCTGAGCCTTGAAAACCCCAGGGGGCCGCCACAAGTCAGCTGTGACTTGAGGGCCAAAAAAGAGAGCACGATGCCTGCATTAGGAACTGGAACAGATGCCTCCCCAGTTAGCCTCGGGAACAGAAAATTCCACTGCTGCTGCTGCTGGGCTACTTCACTAAGAGAGACATGTTGCAGTGGACCACCATCGGAAAGCAGGAGAAACCCAGTCTACACCACACCCGCGGAACCCGCCGCGCACGCAGTCAGCTGGGAGGCATCCACCGAGAGAGATCCCACATGGGAACTGTGCCACTCGTCGCAGGAAGAATCATTCGCCTACCACACAGTCCTCCTGCTACGTGGGAAACCTTCTCCCCAAGAGCCCTAACCAATGTTCCCTCTAAGCTTTGGTGTCTTATGAGCTAACATTCTCCTTTGTGAGCTACTGGCATTAAAGTTGTGAGCGGGCGATTTGGCTTCTGCATAGATTAGTTTGCTCTGGAGCCATCCTTCCTGAGCGAAGACAAAAATGGGTGAGCCGGAGGCTAAGAAACTGTGAGCTAGCTCACACTAACTCAGCTTAGAGGGAACACTGGCCCCTAACAAGCATCTGATGGGCTCAGAGCGACAGCGCCAAGGGTCCGCTTCCAGACCCACCCTGCCCGGAAGCAAGCCCAACGCGGTCTACTCTCGTGTCAACCGGCTCCAGACGCGCGCCCCAGCCACCTTCTCCAACCTTCCCGCCGGCTTGTTTGTTTCCCAGATACCTGCGTCTTCCTGGGCTCCTCCAACCCACGAGCCCTGAAGAAACGGGCCTCTCTTTCTTCTTCTCCTGCCTACCGTCCGTATCCGGTGCCCGGCTGGCGAGCAGGCAGAGGATGCTCCGCCGCCTCCTGGTTACCGCTGAGACACGACCCGCCCTCCGATTGCCAGGCAAGGAACCGCCTTCGCTGCGCTGCCCGTCCAGCCAAAGCAGGCTACAGCCCGGCCTTCTGCGCCTTCCTCTCCACGACTGGCTGGAAGCGCCGCGGGGGCGAAGGGAGGCGGGGCCAGGTTATTGGGGGGGGGGACGGGGGGGGGCAGTAAGAGAGATCGAGGTGGATGGCGGCGTCGGTCGGAATCAGCAGGACGAAGTTTGAGCGTCGAGGTCTCACCCGCCTCGAGGTCATGTGATCTGGCGTGCCGCGGGCCACACTTTCCCTAGTGAAAACAAATGGCAGCCTGCAGTATCTTTGGTCGGCGGGATTTGGCGGCGTCCCCCCGAAAGCAGTCGTTTGCACGTCCCATAAAAAGTGGTCTACCGCGCTTGGAAGGGCCCTTGCTTGGTAACCCAGAAGGTCCACGCTTTGACCTGTTTGCCGAGCAGAAGCAAGAAATTGCAAGTAGATGAATAGGTACCACTTCGGTGGGAAGGGAACAGCGTTCCGTGCGCCTTGGTGTTTAGTCATGCCGGCCACATGACCACGGAAACGTCTTTGGACAGCGCTGGCTCTTCGGCTTTGAAACGGAGATGAGCACCGCAACCCTAGAGTCGGATTCGACTGGCTTTCGAGCAAGGGAACCTTTACCTTTACTAAATAGGGACCACTTCGGAGGGAAGGGAACAGCGTTCTGTGCGCCTTTGGTGTTTAGTCATGCCGGCCACATGACCATGGAAACCTCTTCGGACAGCGCTGGCTCTTCTGCTTTAAAACGGAGATGAGCACCGCAACCCTAGAGTTGGACTCGACTGGCTTTCGAGCAAGGGAACCTTTACCTTTTAAGCGGGCTGGGTGCAGGTTCATCCCTGGCGACAGTAGCAGTAGCTACATATAGATTATATTTGAGTCTGGCGCCACCGGTGCTGTTCTTGCTTACAATCGCAGGATGAAGGTTTTCAGAGAGACAAAGCGTGCATAGGGGTTGGACATTGAAGTTTGGACTTGATGTTGCCAACTCTACCTGAAGAAATTCCTGGAGATTTAAGGGTGTTTCCTGGGATGGAGTTCAGGAAGGGTGCTAATTGGGGATGGGATGTGACACTATAGACCAGGGGTGGCCAAACTTGCTTAATGTAAGAGCCACATAGAATAAACGTCAGATGTTTGAGAGCCGCAAGACATGAACAAATATTACGCACACGTTTTTATTGAAAGATATGCAAATTTTCTTTTTATTAACATTAAATGGGACTGCCAAGAATAAAAACAAAAGGGGTAAAAACAGGTATTGATAATGATATTATTTGTTCAATGATATTTATTTGTTTGCTAATTATATTTATTTGTCAGAGAGAGAGAGACAGAGAGGTGGAAAGGAAGGAAGGAAGGAAGGAAGGAAGGAAGGAAGGAAGAGGTGGGAAGATAGAAATAAACAACCAAGCCCCTAACCCCACACTGGCTGACTTGGCAAAGGGGTTCCAAGAGACAAATGCCTTCTCCAAGCCGGCTGGGGGGCTTTCAGAACACGTTTAAAGTTAAAGTTGCTTTCTTTCTGTGCTCCCCCCCCCACACACCTCAAGCTTACCTAGGGAAGGGAACACTGGCTGCGGAAGACCAATCAGGAGCCACACAGTATGTATGAAAGAGCCGCGTGCCGCTCCCGAGCCACAGTTTGGCCACCCCTGCTATAGACTGAGTCTGTTCTCCAAAGCTGCCCTTTTTTGTAGGAGTTGGGAGAGCAGTTGTAACTTTGGGAGAACTGGAGGACAGGCGTTGAGGCTGATAACCTTAGCTTGAAAGTATGGATGGATTTCACCGTTAGTTCTAGAATCTCTGTACAATGTTGACAGTCTGGAGGTTGTGCAAATCTGATACTCAGAATCATTGTTCCCTCTAAGCCAGCTCACAGTTTTTTGGCCTCTAGCTTGCACATTTTTGTCTCAGCTCAGGAAGGGATGGCTCCGGAGCAAACTAATTGATGCAGTAGCTCACAAAATAGAATTTTTGCTCACAAGACTCCACAGCTTAGAGGGAGCGTTGCTCAGAATACATTTGAGCATGTACACCAGTTTGGTGTAGTGGGTTAAGTGTGGGGACTCTAATCTGGGAGAACTGGGTTTGATTCCCCACTCCTCCACTTGCACCTGCTGATGTGACCTTGGGTCAGTCACAAGCTCCGGCACAGCTGTCCTTGAAAAAGAGCAGTTTGTGTCAGAGTTCTCTCAGCCCCACCCACCTCACAGGGTGTCTGTTGTGGGGAGGGGAAGGGAAAGGAGTTGTAAGCCGCTCTGAGACTACAAGTGAAGGGCGGGGTATAAATCCAATCTCTTCTCTTCTTCTTCTAACTGCTGGACAACTAGGGTTAGGGCTTGTGGTGTGTCATTATTGGTAATGGCACTGTGTTTTAGTTGGCGGAGAGTAGAAAGATGGCATCTTTCAATTTTTCTGGCAAATAATGGTATACAGTGAGTAAAACAACAGCTATGCTACATACAAGCCTGTAAACTGATGTCAGTCTGCTTTCAGTTTAGGTAGGCATATCTGAATTTATTAGACGCGTCAAAATAACTGTACAGAACTGACAGAATGGTTGCTGGAAGAACAATATGCAGCAACCTGCATATTAAAATTTTAGAAGTTATGTAAGATGAAACAGTTGTCTTTGTATCTTGTCTGAGTCAGAATTCAAGTACTGTTTAGCTGTTTAGCTGACTGTTGCCGAAGATAACTTTAAAAAAAAAAATTATGTCATGCATGCAGACTGGTCTACACTCTGGAAGTATGCTTCACACATTGGATTGCAGCAACTGTATTTCCCACAGCTACAGATGTGGCAGCAACCCACTGTCAATCCAGGCACTTTCACAGTCCTCGCCTCATTTTTGCTTTTCAGCTGGCTCTTGTGCACACACTGTCAAAAACACATGGGTACCTGTAAAATGTGTTGCATGTATGCATAGAAAATGTAATATGTTAATTTTAAAACATACCTTTTAAGACTTAAAAATGCAATGAAAATGGATTTTAAAGATTTTTCATGGGAGCTAAAGAACTTAAAAAGGTAAAGGTAAAGGTTCCCTTGCTCGAAAGCCAGTTGAATCTGACTCTAGGGTTGCGGTGCTCATCTCCGTTTCAAAGCCGAAGAGCCAGCGCTGTCCGAAGACGTTTCCATGGTCATGTGGCCGGCATGACTAAACACCAAGGTGCACGGAACACTGTTCCCTTCCCACCGAAGTGGTCCCTATTTATCTACTTGCAATTTCTTGCTTTCGAACTGCTAGGTTGGCAGGAGCTGGAACTAGAGATGGGAGCTCACTCCGTCATGCGGCACCCGGGTCTCGAACTGCTGAACTACTGACCTTCCACAGCCTGCAGTTCAGCGTCTTAACCACTTCAGCCACCGCAGCTCTAGCTAAAGAACTTGGGAGACGAATAAATCATGACTTAGCAGGTAAGCTATCTAAAAGATTGTTCACTGGTTTAAGAGATGGGCAAGAGAAGTTCAGGAGACAGTACATATCAGTAGGAGCCAAGGATTAATTACTAAAAATAAGAGAGAATGGGTTCCTTTTGGTAGTCTACAATGGAATCAGCACTGTTCAAGGGCAGTATTCCACAGTCAATTATGCTTTATCTTAAAAATCCATCTAACCATACAGCACAAAGACCGGCTAATTGTAGTCCAGACTCCAGTGAAGTCAAGTGGTCTTTGGAGTCGCCTTGATGAACAAATATTCTTGTTGCTTATGTTTAAAACATAGGCTGCTCTCAGTGTCCATGCTGAAATTTTATTGATATCAAAGATGACTGATTGGGATAAAAGAACTTAATGGTGACTTGGGAATAATCCCCATTGGACAGTGGGACATATTTGCATGGGATCAGGCAAAAAAAAAATTGCAGAAAGGGAATTACAGCCAAAGTCAGACTTGCTTCCTTATCATGGCCTATTGATTTCAGTGGAACTTTCTTCCAAATAGTTATATTTAGGCTTATACCTATGATTGGTAGGTTCTTTTTTGTGAGAAGATTTCCCCCCCATTTTGAAGATATTTTGTACTACCTGGACTAGGCGTTTCTTTAACAGCTTTTTCCTGTTCAGATGAAATAAGTTGGTATCAAATCATAGTGGTGTTACCAGGGCTATTTTTGGGCAGTAACTCACAGGAACGGAGTTCCGGCTGGCTCCCAAGTTGGCCACACCCAGCAGGAACGCATTAGCATAATAGGCCACACCCAACAGCAGGAACTCATTAGGATTGGCTACAATTAGGGGTGTGTGGCCTAACATGCAAAGGAGTTTCTGCTCCAAAAAAAAGCTCTGGGTTTTGACAACAAACAAGGTAAACAGAATAAGAAGCAAAAGGTAGGTGTGGTTGGATGACCACACTTCTGGTAACACAGGGGTGTGGCCTAATATGCTAATGATTTCCTGCTGTTGGGTATGGCCTATTATGCTAATGAGTTCCTGCTGGGCTTTTTCTACAAAAAAAGCCCTGGGTGTTACCATGCATTGTGACTGAAGCACAAGATGAAGTATCTTAAATACCACGTGGTATTTTGTATCCCTGCCCAATCTAATATGTGCACAAGATTTAGTAAGGTTAGGTGCTTGGAAAAATTAAGAACATAAAGAGAGCCCTGCTGGATCAGACCCGTGGTCCTGTCTCACACAGTGGCCAACCAGTTCCTCTGGAGGTCCAACTACAGTGCACAGAGGCTGAGGCCTTCCCCTGATGTTGAACTGGAGGGACTGCATTCTCTCACTATTCCTAGAATCATAGCTTTCTGTAAGATTTCCTGAACTTTCCTTTAAAAAAACACAACAAAATGGGGGAGACAGAGCTGTGAGTCACCTATTAAGCACTGCAAGAGCTATATGAGGCTAACTGCAAGGAAACATTAAACCTCTGAATCATTCTCTGTCTGCCAGACCATGGAAATCTGGCACTTCAAGTTCAGACATGAAACATTTCTTTCTACATGTGATTTTTGGATGTGGAGAAATTTGAAACTGGCTGGTTTTGAGCCACCAAAAGAGTTGTGAAAACTCCATTTTTATAGTTCTTAACAAACTTTTATCATTTTAGTATAAAACAGCTCATACAGAATAAACTGTAAGTAGAACATTCAAAGTTATTATTATTTTGATCAGCCTCTGTGGCGTATTTTGGCACAAAGAGCACTATACACTAATTATCTCTTCATCTTCATGGCTGCATGTGAGGCAGATCATTAATAATTCTGTTTCACTGAGGGAAAAGAGGCTGAGGCATTGACTGTAGTATCCTCAGAAAGAGGCGACATAAGGCGAAACAACATTGGTTGGGATAGTACTTAATCACCTATTACTGGAAAGCAAAGGAGGGGATCTTTGATACAAGTGTCTCCCCACCCACATCAGTAGTTGCTAGCAGTTTCTCCAACATGGGATACAAGGTAAGTACACCCAGTGCATAAAGGGAGGGAGTTCCCCATTAAAGATCTGGTGACAGAACATCACCACAATGTCAATACAGTGTCATGCTAGCGTAATCAAACATGCTAGTAGGGGAAATGAGTAGTCACATTTCCACGTGACTACCTACCATGCGGTGGCTCAAGTGGTTAAGACGCTGAACTGCAGGCTGTGGAAGGTCAGTAGTTCAGCAGTTCGAGACCCGGGTGCCGCATGACGGAGTGAGCTCCCGTCTCTAGTCCCAGCTCCTGCCAACCTAGCAGTTCGAAAGCAAGAAATTGCAAGTAGATAAATAGGTACCACTTCGGTGGGAAGGTAACAGCGTTCCGTGCCCCTTGGTGTTTAGTCATGCCGGCCACATGACCACGGAAACATCTTCGGACAGCGCTGGCTCTTCGGCTTTGAAACGGAGATGAGGACCGCAACCCTAGAGTCGGATTCGACTGGCTTTCGAGCAAGGGAACCTTTACCTTTTACCTGCCATGCCAGCTATTGCTATACAAGCATTTCTGCCAAGTAGGATCAGATCTCAAAGAGAAACAAAGACAATTCCAGTTCAGTTCCCTAGCGGGGAAGTATTAATTGAATGACTATACTATGTGTCCAACAGCTGAATGCTGAAGTGTAAGAACCCCCATGCAATTCGCTGCTGAATAGTACTCCTAATTGTCTGTGTCTCTTGGTATTTTACAGGGAGCCCTCCCAACAGGAATAGAGGCAAGCATGGGCTCCATGCACAGTGCAGTGCTGCCCATCTGCTGAGCCAACGAAAGAACCAACAGCTGCAGTTACCAGTTGACCTCAAGCTACTCTTTGTGGGATTGCCGAGTACCTTTGTTTTAGCCTGCACCATTGCTATATATATAATGTCCTGCACCATTGCTATATTATTGACAGTTGTAGCACTGCCCCAGCGGAACCTACAGGGCACGCCCTGGTAGAGGCAGCCCTGCTCACGATTCTGTAGTCCGCCAATGCGGGAACTTAGCTAGAACAAGGAAAGTGGCAGACCCATTACATTCAGAAGTCCATTCCTGATGTTATTCAAGTCATGTTTTTAATTGTTTCACAGATAAGTTTCTGTTTTAACAGTTTTAGACAGATTCCCTGTCCGTTACTAGCTTCGGCTATCTTCGGCAAGTAGTGTGCGCTGAGAAGGAGCTGACAAAGTCTTCCCTAGGCCACACCCGGGATCCCCCAATGTGGTACCCACCTTTCCTAGTGCCTGCTGGGTATTTTTAGATCGTGGGTTAGGGTCAGGTGGGGCTTTTGCCCAGCAGGGCTTCTGATTGGTCCTTGGAGATCTGATTGGCTGTGCAGATTCCAAACAACATTGTTTTAGCAGCAGCTGCCACCACAGCACAAGGACTTCACTGCATAACTGAAGGTAAGCTGTGTGTAAGCAAGAAAATATTTTTAAACAATAGGGTCATTTCAAAAGTCATCCTGTTAAGCAGAACATCTGCCTGAAATGCTGAAGACTCCTATCAGAGTACCTACCAGAAGCTCTATCCAGTCAGTAGAAACAAGACCTGGAGCTGACTGTGGCTCAGGTCGGTGACGCAGGGGATAATTCCCCTGCTTAACTATAACATCTGAACTGCCAAGCTTTGTCAGTTCTAGCCCCGTGCTGGTGTGAGCAACCAAGCCTTGTCCTAGCTCATCGTCTACCCAGCGATTCAAAAGCTTCGGCAAGTAGATAAATTGGGGACCACCCGTAAGAGGGTGGGCACACCACTCCCTTTGGGAAGGTGTTAGCTGCCGAGTGTGACTTATGTGGCGCAGCAAGATCAAAAGATGAAAGATCTGTTTCAGCATCCCTGCAGTGGATTGAGTCGGCCTGGCGGTGGCAGTGTGGCAGTGCAACAGCAAGAAGCCCTGACATCATCAGCCAGCCGACAAGAATACATGCCGTCGAAACACGATTGATCCAGCCCGCAGATGAATCCTCCGGCCAGCTACAATGTGTGTGTAATTAAAAATACTCTATGTTGTCTTCCCTATCCCCCATGAGTATTGTTAGTCCAAATGTCATGAGTAACTGTAAATCGCTCTGAGCCCACAGGTGTGTGGGGAAAAGCGATCAATAAATCGAAAGTATTGTTGTTGTTATTATTATTGTTATTGTTATTATTTTACAGCAAAATGAATGAGAGTCTTGAAGCATGTTAAAGACTAAGCCTTGGACCCTGCAAAAAATCTCTCTGGGTGGAAAGATTTCTGTCAATGGAGTATGACTTTTCCACACACCCCTCCTGCTGTGGCCCCAAAGGCTGCCTGAAATGCTGCTCCTAGGTGACAAGGACCCTAGGAAAAAGTAAAGGGGGAGCCACAGGTCGGCCAAAGGGTGGGAAAAAATCCATGAAAATCCCACTTGTAGATTCAGCAACGACTGGTGGCATTCAACTAGGTTGCCAACTCTGGAGATTTGGGGGTGGAGCCTGGGGAGGGAGGAGTTTGAGGATGGACTTCATCAGGGTATCATGCCATAGAATCCACCCTCCAAAGCAGCCATCTTCTCCAGGGGAACGGACCTCTGCAGTCTGGAGATCAGTTGTAACACCAGAATATTTCTGGGCCCCAACTAGGGGCTAGTAACTCGAGAGTCAACCCTAACTGATTTATTATGGCACAAGTTTTCATGGACAAGAATTCTTCCTTCCCGGATTTTCTTTTGTTTTGTTAAACTAACAGGGTATCCTTTTCTGTGAGTTACAAGACAGCCCTGCCTTCAAATGACCACCACACATAATTTTCTCCCCCAAACCTCAGAACATAATTACTGAGACTGAAACTGCTGAAGGAAAGGAGGATTCTCTTTGGGGACAGGTTGTTCTTTTCAGAGCAAAGCTCCCATTCGTTTCTTTGATGTGGTCTGGTTTTGTTTAAGTGTTTAGCCCTCTTTTTCTTTCTTCTTTTGCATTTTCAAGACCTTTTATCGCTGCGTCTTCTCTGTGAGATTTCCTAGGCTTAAATTAGCAGGATGACCTAAAACACTAAAGAATGCCGTTTTTTGGAGGTTTTTTGGAAGAAGAAGAAGAGGGATTACATGCAATACTTTATGGATCAAAGGTACAAAAAAGGATATTTGGCAGTTGGAAGCTTTGGAAAGTCATACAGATTCGACATTCCTGGTTCAAATCTTACTTTATCCATGAATTTTCTAGAAGACTTAAGCATTCACTATGCCTCAGCCCCACCTCTACAATATAAGAATAATCAAGGCTATTTTGGGGCAGGAACGCACAGAAACAGAGTTCCGGCTGGCTCCTGAGTTGGAAACACCCAGCAGGAACTCATTAGCATAACAGGCCACACCCAACAGCAGAAACTCATTAGGATTGGCTACATTAGAGGTGTGTGGCCTAACATGCAAAGGAGTTCCTGCTACAAAAAAAGCCCTGGGTTTTGACAACAAACAAGGTAAACAGAATAATGAGCAAAAGGTGGGTGTGGCTGGATGACCACACTTCTGGTAACATGGGGTTGTGGCCTAATATGCTAA